>NW_015505265.1:593465-649123 GCF_001515645.1 Sinocyclocheilus grahami | reverse complement strand
ACAGCATTAGTCAACAGGTGGCAGTCTGGTACAAACAATATGCCACATGTCAGAATAGTCAACTGAATCAAAATGATTAATATTAAGGGTTGAATACAAGTTATTGTCCGTACACAGCATCTCTGGCATGCTGTCACCAACCACAAAAAATAAAACCAAGTTGTTTTAAAAAACTTTTTTTTTTTTTTTTTTTTTTTTTTTAAAGTTTCACCTCCAAATGGAGGTGGTTTTATTTTTCTGCCAACATTTACCAATAATTGGTTTGAGATACTTGGTGGAGTAAGATTAAAAATGGTCACATTTTAGAACCTAAATACAAGAAGCTGTACTGAATGTTTTACTGAAATTGAAATGTATTGCATCATATTGAAGATTAGAACAAAGCTACTTTGTATACCACATTGAAACACCAGTATGTATCTTTCAGACAATTCTTCTGTACAATTAGGCTTAATAAAACAAAATGACTGTTTTAGAAGATTACAGGTTTTTTTAAGAGGTTCAAACCCCTCAAAGTGAGGTGGGATTTATTCATAAGGCTTAATAATATCATAAGGGATTCATTTGATTCCCCATATTATAGATTCACAATAATTCTGAGTATCACATATTTGTATTAGAATTATTTATTTTTTATTAATAATCAGAGCATATTATATGT
Source organism: Sinocyclocheilus grahami (assembly GCF_001515645.1). Lineage (NCBI taxonomy): Eukaryota > Metazoa > Chordata > Actinopteri > Cypriniformes > Cyprinidae > Sinocyclocheilus > Sinocyclocheilus grahami. The sequence goes on along the minus strand of NW_015505265.1, from coordinate 648,462 downwards.
TCATGCGGTTATGTTCATTGCTGTTACAACCTTTGATGTCACATCCACTTCAACAACAGCTAGAGTTTGAATCGTTTCAAAGGCTGGGACTCACTGTACGCCCAATTATTGCATTGATTCTGTTACTGCACTGGAGCCAAGGTAAGTCAAACTCTTTAACATCTCATAGCAACTGAAACAATAACCTGACATTCTCATTCATTGAATTTAATTTTGACCGCAGGCACTGAGGGTGAAGATGAGGTTATTCAAGAGCCTGAAATTCTATGGGAACCAAAGAGTGGTTCTGCTTCTTTGAGCTGCAAACACAATAAGGGTAGTTCATACTACCAGATGTACTGGTACCGACAGCGTCCAGGAGAGACTATGAGACTCGTTGTATTTATGGCTGGTGGCAAACCAGACTTTGGAGATGTTGACGAGAAGAAATTTGAAGCTCAAAAAAGTGATGCCGAAAGTGGATCTTTGAAAGTGAAAGATCTAGAGCCAGATGACAGTGCCATATATTTCTGTGCAGTGAGTGAACACAGTGTGTCAAAGGCTGGAGAGTGCTGTACAAAAACATTCTGTGCAGAAAAAGACAATAACAGCATTAGTCAACAGGTGGCAGTCTGGTACAACCAATGTGCCGCATGTCAAAACAAAAAAACAATTTAGTTGTAGAATAATTCACATACAAACTTAATTTAAATATTCTTCTGAAATCAGATGAATCCAAGCTTTGTTTAACCTCCATATAGCAGTCTGGTACATCCAATATGCTGCATATCGGAACAGTCCAGCTGATTTAAACTGATTAATATTTAGTAATAATATTAATATTTATATATACTTAGTGTTAAGTACAAATGATTATTTATAGGCAGCATCTGTAGCAAACTGAAAGTTTCAGTCTCACAAGACACTCAGTCTGCACTCTTGGACTCAACATGATTAGAACAATAATATCATTAATTATAGCACTGTTTAGTGACAGACACATCTGTGCTTCTAAAGGTATCGGCCTTTTGTTTTATTACAATTTGGATAGTCTGTTTAATATAATATTCCATACATTATCAGAGCTTGGTAGACATAATTATTATATTCTTATACATTTTTAGACCGATAAATTAATAGATTATAATTAATGTTTGGCCCTATTTATTAATTTATCATTTATATGAATATGAATAATACATAAATCTATACCTAATAAATCATCATATATCATATACAATTTGGCATTTAAAAAAGTTAAAAAAGTGCTAATTTTTTAGATAAAAATGGAACAAATAATTACATAATGATGTAGTCCTAATTTAAGCAAATTAATTAAAAAATAGAAATACATCCCATCCAGGTAACAGCTGCAGAACTGTCAAAAAATACTACTAATAAATAATAATTATAAATAAAATAATCAAATAAAAAATAACAATATAAATGTGTTCTGTTGCAAGTTTACATACTTGAGCATGTTTTCTCATGGTTTATTGTTGAGCTGTGAGTTTCTCACTGATTATTTGTCTCCATGTTTACATTTTTTTTTATTGGGGGGTCCCTTATTTTGCCTCCCTGAAGGTGGCAACCTAACTATCAGCAACCTCATGCTAATTGACAGTGCAGTGTATTTCTGTGCAGCATGTTACACAGTGCTCAGAATCACTTCTATCTGATACAAAAACCTCTTTTAAACGGCTAACTTTAAAAGCACATTTGTTCATGTTCCTCTCCACACCTGTGGGTTTTGATTCAGTGCCAATACTACAACACCTGTAGGTCTGTAAGTCTTGCTTAAAGTGTTGATTAATATCTTGCAGCATGTGGTCAATTCAATTCACATCCCAACTCAGAAACTTCTTTCTTAAATCCTGAATTTTGCTCCACCCTGAAATCATCATGATGTCACATCCTGCATTAGCATGCAGCTAAAATTTGAATCATCATAGAAGATTATAATTTAATCCAGCCAGCCTCTACGTGTCATGATGAGGAATATGATTCTGCTGTTTCTGACGCTACACTGCGGTCAAGGTATTCAAGCTATCTTCAATAAAACATAATAGAATAACCTTTTAAAGTTGCTTATATATATTTTACGCTCAGTTGCAGGTGACAGTGATGTTTCACAAGTTCCAAGTGTTTTAATGGCAGTAAATGGGAGTTCTGTTCAGTTGAACTGCACACATAAAAAGGATTCATCGTTTGTCCAGATGTACTGGTATCGACAGCGCCCAGGACAAACTATGACTCTAATCGTGTTCACAAGCACTTTGAGCAGCAAACATGACTATGCTGATTCTGATCCAAACAAATTTCCAGCCATTAAAACTGTTCCAGAGAGCGGATCTCTGACTGTGAACAATGTGGAGTCAGATGATAGTGCCGTCTATTTCTGCTCAGTCAGAGACATAATTATTATATTCTTATACATTTTTAGACCGATAAATTAATAGATTATAATTAATGTTTGGCCCTATTTATTAATTTATCATTTATATGAATATGAATAATACATAAATCTATACCTAATAAATCATCATATATCATATACAATTTGGCATTTAAAAAAGTTAAAAAAGTGCTAAATTATTTAGATAAAAATGGAACAAATAATTACATAATGATGTAGTCCTAATTTAAGCAAATTAATTAAAAAATAGAAATACATCCCATCCAGGTAACAGCTGCAGAACTGTCAAAAAATACTACTAATAAATAATAATTATAAATAAAATAATCAAATAAAAAATAACAATATAAATGTGTTCTGTTGCAAGTTTACATACTTGAGCATGTTTTCTCATGGTTTATTGTTGAGCTGTGAGTTTCTCACTGATTATTTGTCTCCATGTTTACATTTTTTTTTATTGGGGGGTCCCTTATTTTGCCTCCCTGAAGGTGGCAACCTAACTATCAGCAACCTCATGCTAATTGACAGTGCAGTGTATTTCTGTGCAGCATGTTACACAGTGCTCAGAATCACTTCTATCTGATACAAAAACCTCTTTTAAACGGCTAACTTTAAAAGCACATTTGTTCATGTTCCTCTCCACACCTGTGGGTTTTGATTCAGTGCCAATACTACAACACCTGTAGGTCTGTAAGTCTTGCTTAAAGTGTTGATTAATATCTTGCAGCATGTGGTCAATTCAATTCACATCCCAACTCAGAAACTTCTTTCTTAAATCCTGAATTTTGCTCCACCCTGAAATCATCATGATGTCACATCCTGCATTAGCATGCAGCTAAAATTTGAATCATCATAGAAGATTATAATTTAATCCAGCCAGCCTCTACGTGTCATGATGAGGAATATGATTCTGCTGTTTCTGACGCTACACTGCGGTCAAGGTATTCAAGCTATCTTCAATAAAACATAATAGAATAACCTTTTAAAGTTGCTTATATATATTTTACGCTCAGTTGCAGGTGACAGTGATGTTTCACAAGTTCCAAGTGTTTTAATGGCAGTAAATGGGAGTTCTGTTCAGTTGAACTGCACACATAAAAAGGATTCATCGTTTGTCCAGATGTACTGGTATCGACAGCGCCCAGGACAAACTATGACTCTAATCGTGTTCACAAGCACTTTGAGCAGCAAACATGACTATGCTGATTCTGATCCAAACAAATTTCCAGCCATTAAAACTGTTCCAGAGAGCGGATCTCTGACTGTGAACAATGTGGAGTCAGATGATAGTGCCGTCTATTTCTGCTCAGTCAGTCACATCATCTTTGCTTCTGACTGAATCACCGACTGAGGCGGGTCCCTGGAGCCGGGCCTTTAAGGTCGGAGAAGATCTCCGCCTTTCAAGATGGGCTTGTCCAATGGGCACAATGGAATTCCCGAGCGGGAGGTGGCAATTGCTGGAGGGTTTACGACCCTTTGTTCTCGAAGCATGGTAATTTGCAAATGTACTTAAATCGAAATTATTAATGATTCTCAGGGCCCTAATATATATTGTCTATGTACCACCATATAATATCCACGCTTGTTTCGATCATAAGAAGGCAAATTCATAGATACTAGACATGAAATAGTTACTTATATGAATGAGTGGTTTATCGTAAGCATGAATAAAAATAGTCTATAATACAACAGATTAAATACAACACAGCAATAATATACACAATGGCCTGAAGAAAATGGGTGTTCATTCAAAGAAGGTTTTCCTATGAATTAATTAGTAGAAAAGTCAGTTTCTCCTGTGCATTTGTGCCCCTTGTTTCTGGAGAATGCAGCTAAGAGTCGGCTCGCATTCCACAAGGTTGTAAATGTATCGGGTTACCATGAAACCAGGGTCTTGTTCGGTGTCCTGGGGTGTTACAAAGTATTTGTGAAATCTAGCTAACAAAATATATATTGTGTGTTGGAGTGGTCCAGACGCTACAGTATTCAAACCCAATCTCCATGACAGACAATATAAATTAAACTATATTAGAAACCAAAAGTTCAAATTATTACAGAAAAATTGGACTTTTCTTATATTTCAATTTTCAGGTGACAGTGATGTTTCACAAGTTCCAAGTGTTTTAATGGCAGTAAATGGGAGTTCTGTTCAGTTGAACTGCACACATAAAAAGGATTCATCGTTTGTCCAGATGTACTGGTATCGACAGCGCCCAGGACAAACTATGACTCTAATCGTGTTCACAAGCACTTTGAGCAGCAAACATGACTATGCTGATTCTGATCCAAACAAATTTCCAGCCATTAAAACTGTTCCAGAGAGCGGATCTCTGACTGTGAACAATGTGGAGTCAGATGATAGTGCCGTCTATTTCTGCTCAGTCAGACAGCACACAGTGCAGTGAAGTTTGGCAAGAGTTGAACAAAAACAGCTGTCATAAACAATTACAGTAAGAGTGATCAACAGGGGGCAATGTGATTCCATAAATGTGTCCAAATTTCAAGATCCTGTATTAACAAGTAGAATTTGAATCATCTCTCAAACCATGATCCAGTGCACTCTCAGCCATCATTTAAAGGGTTAGTTCACCCAATAATGAAAATTAGACTGTGTTTTACTTACCCTCGAAGCATCCTAGGTGTATATGACTTTCTTCTTTCAGACGAATCCAGTCGGAGTTATATAAAAAATTGTCCAGGCTATTCCAAGCTCTATCATTGCAGTCAGCGGGTGTTGCAGTTGAACAGTCCACAAGTCATCAAATAAAGTTCGCGCATTCATAATAAAATGTGCCGCAGACGGCTCTGGGGGATGAATAAAGGCCCCCTGTAGCGAATCCATGAGTTTTTGTAAGAAAATTCTACGGTGGCCGAGAGAGCTCAACGCGCTTCAACTTAAGAAAACGCATGCAAATTGAAAAAACACCAGCAAATTAAGAAAACATCTTCATCAATTTGACAACACACTGCTGCAAATCCTCACAACACATGCAAATGAAGAAACGCGCTGCAAATAGCACGGACCACAACCGAAATGTTTCAAGGGGACCCAAAAAAGTGACGGACCCAGCTGGGATTTGTTTTGTGCAGTGACACTTTTTTTTTTGAGTTTCTGCTAGTGATTCCTTTTTTTTATTTTTATTTTTTTTTTATTTTTTTATTGAAGATATAACATTCACAGGGGATACAGTCATAGCAATAAATGACATACACAAAAATAAAAAAAAGGAATCACTAGCAGAAACTCAAAGAAAAATTAAAAAGAAAGTCACTGCACAAAACAAATCCCAGCCGGGTCCGTCACTTTTTTGGGTCCCCTTGAAACATTTCCGTTGTGGTCCGTGCTAATTACAGAGCGTTTCATTTTTGGGTGAACTAAAAATTAAAATTAGCATGATCGTTGTTCTACTAATCCTTTGTTGGAGTATGATTATTTATCCAGAGCATTACCGTGATGAAACAATACAATAGTATAACTTTGCTGTGTTGATACTGAAATGTTTATTAATAATTATAATTTCTCTGCAGGTGGAATTCCGTCCACATAAATTGCACACACAATAAGGGTGTTGACTACAGTCAGATGTACTGGACCCAGCAGAGAAAAGGAGAAAGTTTGCGCCTCATTGAGGTTCACAAAAACCTATGGGGTTCCAGACTTTGGAGATTCTGATCAAAGTAAATTTGAAGCACATAAATGTGTTCCTGAGAGTGGATCTCTTACTTTGAAGAATGAACAGCCAGATGATAGTGCCATATATTTCTGTTCAATGAGCAAACACAGTGTGTCAAAAACTGGAGACAGATGTACAAAAACACCTCATATCCTTTCAAAAATAAATAATATTCCATCCATATGGGGGCAATCTGGTACAGGTAAATAGGAGTCTTCCATACAATGTCTTGTGGAATGAAAGCCAGCGTTTTCCTATCAAAGAGATGCATTGAAGTGAGAGAACGTCTCAGGCTACGTATGTAACCATGGTTCCCGGAGTAGGGAACGAGACACTGCATCCTCTAGGGGTCACTGTGGGGAACACCTTCAGTGTGACCGGTGTCTGAAGCATATATCTAAAAACGACAATAACATTGGCAGGCGACAGCCTATGACGTCACTACCGGTGCGACTATAGTATAAATAGGCGCTGGGAAAACACGTCATCGGCTTCTTCATCTGAAGCTTGCGTCCGAAGCATGGCAGAAAACCTAAAGGACGCAGTGTCTCGTTCCCTACTCAGGGAACCAAGGTTACAAACGTAACCCGAGACGTTCCCTTTCAAGGGAACTGCATCCTCCAGGGGTCGCTATGGGGAACGGTATACCCACGCCACCATGCTGAGGGGAGTGCATGCCAAACCACAGGTGAGCACTAAGTACCAACTCTACCAAAGCTTTAAGGGAGTTGCCCCTGGGACGTTAGACGGCTGTCAGTGACATTATCCCCTACGGCCAAAGGCCTAAGCTACATACCCCCAAAAAATTTACCTATTAGGGCCCGGGGTAGAGCTCAAGGCTTGGACTCAGGAATAGATTCCTTTAAGGGGATACGACCAAGTGCCTAGAATCGTACTAGGTCTTGGCCTGTCACCCAGAGGCTTTCCATTTGCTCTGCATGAGCTTGCTGAAGGAACTGTCTCAACAGATCCCTAGTAGCAACACCCTGTTAAAGTAGGTATCCTGAGGATACATAGGTGGAGTGGTGACCAAAGTGGAACCGGGGCCTAACCGACTCAAGAAAGGGCATGAAGCCGCCGCGTGTAGCCCCTACCATACAGGATTTTAGAAAGAACGCAAAAAGCTTAATGTGCGAACTTACCACAGTGTGGATTTTAGAAAGTGCACAGGGACATCATGTGTGCACTTACCATATCATGGATTTTAAAGATACCGTTCTAAGGGGCCCTCGTGGCACTCTGAAGGAGCAGACCATAGATTGAAATGGCGCATCCCAAGAACAATACGTCTGAGAAGCACCAACTCATCCTCATGGTATAATGCTGGAATGGCTAGAAGTAAGTTACCTAGCTGAGGGAGCATAACACCCAGCTCTCAGCCGAAAGGGGGCTCGACCTACAGCATGTTCATTAGAAATCCTGAAGGGTAAGCGTACTGCAAGCTCAGCCAAAAACTCAGCGCATTAGGGAGGCAGAGGAAGGGCCTAGTTTGCCTGATGTTGCCGGTTCCAGGTGCTCTGGGAAAACAGAGAACTCAACTCTCCACGTGAGAGGAGAACTCCGAATTCAGAAAAGGAGTAGCGTGCTCATAGGCAACCCTCTGATAGAGGGGAGCACTGCTAAACACCACCACGAGAACAGCCCATAGAGCGGGGAATTCAACTCCTCAGAAGGGGAGAGAACTCAAACACTCGTAAGAAAGCACCATGCTCATAAATAACCCTCTACAGTGAGGGGAGCGATGCTTTAAAAGTGTATCAATAGAGACACACTAGTTGAGTGGAGCCCAAGGCGAGTACCGGGGCCTAAGCCAACTCGGAGAAAGGGAACGAGGCTAACAATGCTTAGCCCTTACCATACAGGATTTTAGAAAATGTGCAGAGTGTTTAGCGTGCACACTTACCACCATGTGGATTTTAGAAAGTGCACAAAAGCTTAGCATGTGCACTTACCATAGTATGGATTTTATAGAGATCTGTTCACAGATGCCCAGAAGTCTTCAGCCCCTCAATCGGGAGTGGCAGGCTCAAAGACAACCCTCTGAGGTGAGGGGAGCACTGCCTGACTTGACCCGAATAGAGGCAGCTTATCAGGGAAGCAGCAAGCGACCCAACTACCTGATGTCACTGCCACGGAGCAACTCCTAGCTAACCCTCACAGAGAGGGGAGCACTTCTTAGCTCGACCAGAAGGGGGCGCTAAATTAGAAGGGGTAACCCAGCAGGGCCCAGTAAGAGACAGTCCACTGGTGCAGCTGGACACGGTCTCATGTTCCCTATCTCGATAGAGAGCATGGGTCCCGTATAACCAGACCCGATAGAATCTTAAGAAATAGCAGGACCCAATAACCATTCATGCGTATAGAGCTTACTACTCTTCAGAGTAGAAGCACAAAGGAGGGGTTGCCCACAGAAACACAAATCCCTCTTACCTCAGGGAACGTAGTGTACTCCAGCCCACTCCACAGAGGGGTGATCATTGGTTCAACCCTAAGGGCAGTGTGACAGTGAGGACCCACAGGCCCGACCGTCTATGGAGCATTGAGCTCAGAGAACATGCATGAAGGTTAAGGAACGATTAAAATCTCGGGAGACCTCTCAGGGTGAGAAATTAATAGTTCGCACCTGGACAGAGGATAGGGAGCATGTCGCGAAGCATGCACTCAGAAGAGTACTAGCCCACGAGAAGGACCCACAGGTCCTGAGGTTGCAGAGTTATACTGGGGACCTGATGCTGGGAGACTTCCTCAGAAGCCTGGAACCAGAACCGATGAGTGAAACCATCACTGTAATCGGTCAACAGCAGGAGGTCCTGACTTAGCAGGTGGGTCAAACGTAAAGTCAGAAAAACAGAACAGGTCTGAGTAGCGCTGCAGAGAAAGGCTAGCATCAAATACACAAGAACTAGCAGTAGAGTAGATAAAAATGGATCCTACTCACCAACCATGGCTCCCGCGCATGACTCAGGCTCATGATATAGGCTGGAGGCAAAGTCCGAAGCCTAGACCCTTGTGGAATGAAGGATTTAAAAGGCAGCCGAGCACGTCTTGGCCTCCTAAAAACCTCACGACCACCGTATAGACGGAAGTGCCGAAAAGCTTAGAAGGGGAAACCGGCACATCGAGAAGAAAGCCCTTCTCTTTCGACCCGATAACCACCAAACTCACCCACAGATGTCTCTCCATAACCTCTCTAATAATCTCTCCATGGTGCAACGCAACTCAGCCACCTCATCAGGGGATAGACCCTGCCTTTATCCAGGTCTTTCAGCAGATCAGCCTGAAAAGCTTGAAGCACCACCATGGTGTGCAACGAGACTGCAGCCTGACCTGCTGCCATGCCTTTAGAGAAGATGTCTCCCCCATGGAGAGATAGCAGGTCAGCGTATCTTCAACAGGTGGCATCTTCTCATAACCATTCTCTCTGCCAATGGCGGCCTGCTTAGCGGCACGGAGAGCAAGATCCATGGTGCAACGCAACTCAGCCACCTCATCAGGGGATAGACCCTGCCTTTATCCAGGTCTTTCAGCAGATCAGCCTGAAAAGCTTGAAGCACCACCATGGTGTGCAACGAGACTGCAGCCTGACCTGCTGCCATGCCTTTAGAGAAGATGTCTCCCCCATGGAGAGATAGCAGGTCAGCGTATCTTCAACAGGTGGCATCTTCTCATAACCATTCTCCCGCATCCCCTTGATGTTGGCATAACTAGTATGCTGGAATCTGCGGATGTGGGACGAGAATTTTTATTTTTTCAAGACGGAATGCAGTATAATGTGGTTATCTGAGAAGGACATGATATAAACCATCTGTCCAATAACTGCAGACAGATCCACACTATACATTTCCTATATAAACAAAAGGAAATTACTGATAGGGAGAAATTTCCCGTAAGGTCCTTTCCATGTTCTCACCGCGACGCAACGCGCAGCATGCATTCAGCTCTCGCGGGAGCTAAACACGTTCCGCCCAACCGCTAGATTACCTCGGAAATCAAGCGCGAACAAAAACTGCTGCCAGGAATGCATCGCTATTCCCGCGAGAGGCAAACGCACTCACGCAAACGCTATCTACAAACTCGGGTAAATGGTGAAATACTCACATCCCCCTCAGTAGTCCCGCGAATGCATCACAATGAGCACAAGTCGCCTCCTGTGAAACGAGCGCGTTCAATTCATGCTTATCCAACAAGAAATCAGCAATGAATGCAGAGCGCATCCAACTCCCTTGAGAGCTGAACGCGCTTGCTCTTCACCACACACACACATACATACCGTGTGAAACTGCAAGTATCAGAGCAAAGCCTCTGGCGAGAAACATGCACTCCATAGCTTAACGCTAACATAAACAAACGGTCAGTGAAGATGAAGAAGAGGATGACGTGTTCTCCCGGCGCCTATTTATACTATAGTCGCACCGGTAGTGATGTCATAGGCTGTCGCCGGCCAATGTTATTGTCGTTTTTAGATATATGCTTCAGACACCGGTCACACTGAAGGTGTTCCTCATAGCAACCCCTAGAGGACGCAGTTCGAAGTTCCCTTGAAAGGGAACTAAGCTGCCACCCTAGATGACATCACTTCCTTCATCCCCTGTTTTTGATTCATAGTGGAATCATTCAGCAGAGAAAGAAAACATGAGTAATGCTCACGGTCTCTGTGTTTCTGCCCATAGGAAAGAACAATCAAAAGTGAGATCTCTTTAACATCTCAAATATTTCTCCTTGACATAAATGAGGTTACTTTAAGATCGAATTGAGATTTTAGCTTGAGTCTCCTGCTTCTCAAACTTGTCTCCTGAGACAAAAACTCTAACACTGTCACAAACGGTCTCCTTTAAAGCTTTAGATGAGATCTCAACAACATCACACACTGTGCTCAGATATTTCTCCTTAGCTAGAGTGTCTGGATCTCTCACATTTGTCTCCTCAAAAGTTTAGATTAGAGATCTCAACAACATCACACACTGTGCTTAGATTTTTCTCTTTAGCTAAATAATCTGGGGGTTTCATATTTGTCTCCTGTAAAGCTTTAGAAGAGATCTCAACAACTTTACAAAGTGTGCATCAAGTCAAGTACTTGAAAGGCACTAAATAAAAGGGGAAAATCGTAAATTCAGAGTCAAAGGCTATATTGAGAGCGAAATTATGCTAAAATAAGGATAATGTTACTTTTTATAGGACAATGTTTATGGCACATAATTTGTTGTTGGAAATAGTAATGTACCAGATGCCTTAATCAAAACTGATCTACAGAAAATGTATCCCTGGAGCTTTCTTTGCTGAAAGGCATATAAATGGCTTATGACTCAGTCTTGATTATTAATTGACTAATTTGATTATTAATACATATTATATGGAAGAAATGTTTGAGCTCATAATGAGGCATTTGACTTGGTGCACACTTTGTAAAGTTATTGAGATCACTTCTGAAATTTTGAGAAAAATTTGAGAGCTCTCGAGTCTTTAGCGGAAAAATCTGAGCACAGTATGTGATTTTGTTGAGATCTCTTCTAAACTTTTGAAAAGACACATGTGAGAGATCCAGCCTCTCTAGCTAAAGAGAAAAATCAGAGCACAGTGTGTGATGTTGTTGAGATCTCTTCTAAAGCTTTAAAGGAGACCATTGTGAGAGTGTTAGAGTTTTTGTCTCAGGAGACAAGTTTGAGAAGCAGGAGACTCAAGCATAGGGGAAGTTTCCATTCAATCTTAAAGTAACCTCCTTTCTGTCTAGGAGAAATATTTGAAATGTTAAAGAGATCTCTTTTTAAATTTAATTTTTCTTCTCTCTGGTTAGCTTCAATGTCATGTATCCACACCATTTCAATCAAAGACAATACATGCATTTTCATATTTGAAGTTGTTTTATGTAGACAGTGTTTTATTGCACATTATGTAGACATTGTTTTATTGCGCAATTATTTAACAGAGGAAACCATAACCTATATTTATGTACATGCAAAAATGGGCTGTACAAGACAACATTTTAATGCTAAAAGCTAAAAAACAAAAACACCGATATAGTGTTACATTTGTTAAAAAATTTTTTTTTTTCATGTTCTTTTTTTCAGCGTATTTGTTCATGTTCCTCTCCACACCTGTGGGTTTTGATTCAGTGCCAATACTACAACACCTGTAGGTTTGTAAATCTTGCTTAAAGTGTTGATTAATATCTTGTAGCATGTGGTCAATTCAATTCACATCCCAACTCAGAAACTTCTTTCTTAAATCCTGAATTTTGCTCCACCCTGAAATCATCATGATGTCACATCCTGCATTAGCATGCAGCTAAAATTTGAATCATCATAGAAGATTATAATTTAATCCAGCCAGCCTCTACGTGTCATGATGAGGAATATGATTCTGCTGTTTCTGACGCTACACTGCGGTCAAGGTATTCAAGCTATCTTCATTAAAACATAATAGAATAACCTTTTAAAGTTGCTTATATATATTTTACGCTCAGTTGCAGGTGACAGTGATGTTTCACAAGTTCCAAGTGTTTTAATGGCAGTAAATGGGAGTTCTGTTCAGTTGAACTGCACACATAAAAAGGATTCATCGTTTGTCCAGATGTACTGGTATCGACAGCGCCCAGGACAAACTATGACTCTAATCGTGTTCACAAGCACTTTGAGCAGCAAACATGACTATGCTGATTCTGATCCAAACAAATTTCCAGCCATTAAAACTGTTCCAGAGAGCGGATCTCTGACTGTGAACAGTGTGGAGTCAGATGATAGTGCCATCTATTTCTGCTCAGTCAGTAAGCACACAGTGTGTCAAAGGTTGGAGAGTGCTGTACAAAAACATTCTTGGATAAAAAGATCAGTGACAGCATTATTCAACAGGTGGCAGTCTAGTATAACCAATGTGCCACGTCAAAACAACTGAGCTGAACCAAAACAATTAGGAGTATCATGGATACAATTTATAGTATATTGACACAAATTATGGCAATCTGTCCATTATCCCAGAAAATACTAGTACAAAAAATAGTACAAATAGGCTATAGTTGGTCAACTATTTTAAATGATTAAAACTGGTACGGCAGAGTTTGTGTCAACTCAGTATGGCCACAAACCATAAACATTTATTGGGACATTTCATTGTGTAATCTAAAGAAGTTGCAAAATATCATTAAGATATTCTTCTGAACTCAGATGGAACCAAGTTCAGTTTAAACTCCAGATGGAGGTGGTTTTATTTCCTGCTAACATTTACCAGCAACTGATTTAAGATATTATGTTCGCACGTGTAAATGAAATTAGTGCAAAAGGGATACAGTACCTTTATGTAGTGAGCTTTTAATAAAATGATTTTAGAACAAGATTGATATTATACCATGTCATATAAACACCAGCATATAGATATATCTTTGAAATAATTAGGTTCATTTTGTCAAGTTGATAAACAGCCAGAGAATTATAAAATAAATGCATTGTGTTGCATTGTGAGTGAGTGGGCATTTAAGCAATACAATTATCATAAAAAAATCACAAAGATTATATTACTCTTTAATTGTGTATTGTGTAATCCAGTTCATTATGTATACTGTATAGTGGTTAGTATACTGTAAACACGCAGTATATTAAACTATGGGGAGAACTGTACAGAAAAAAAAGCATAAAAGAGAGATGTATTGACCAACAGGGGACAGTGTGTTTCAGAAAATGTCAGCCTATTATATGTCTGTTTACATAAAGTGATGTTTTACACAATTAATTTAAGCAATGATCCTTCATTTAATTATCATTGTAAATTGCATATCAGTTCTGATATTTATGTGCCACCCATTCTGACTAGATTGAATCTTATTTTCTACATTTTGTTACTCTTTCCTCTCAGGGTTCACTAGTTAGAAACCGTTATAGCTGACATCACTTCCTCCTGCTTGTGCCTTTAATTCACAGAAGGAAAAACTTGATGAAAGAAACCATGACGAACATGTTCCTTAGCGTGTCTTTGTCTCTAATTATGTTTACAGGTAATAATGAACAAATATGCATTTACTTTAACAATGTACAGATTATTTTAGTTTAATCAACTGTTTATGACTATAAACAACTGTTTTTTTCTCTTCACAGCTGCCTGTCTTGGTAAATCTGTTCTCCAGACACCTAATGATCTACTGAAGAATCAAGATGAATCTGCTGTGATCACTTGTACTCACAAGATACAGAGCTATGACCGAATACTATGGTACAGACAAAGTCAGGACTCATTGGGCTTCAAGTTGATGGGAAACCTTTATTTGAATAATCCAAATGAAGAGCCTGAATATAAAAACAAGATCAAATTGGAGGGAGATGGAAGAGATAAAGGCAATCTGACTATCAGCAACCTCACGCTGAATGACAGTGCAGTGTATTTCTGCGCAGCATATTACACAGTGCTCAGAATCACCTCTGTCTAATACAAAAACGGCTTATTTCTGTGACAAGCATATTTACAGTTCTCTATGGGTTTTGATTCAGTGCCAATACTGAACACAACACCTGTCTAGTCTTGCTTAATGTGTTGCTTGTAGCATGTGGCCAACTGAATTAACATCCCAACTCAAGAAGTGAAAGAAAGGTAATTCTTAATTTGAGAAGATTGCCCCACCCTGAGATCACCACTACCGTGATAATGATGTCACATCCTATATTAACAACTTAAATTTGAATCATCACAGAAGATTATAATTTAACCAAGACAGCCCCAACGTACAGTAACAAGATGAGGAGCATTATTTTATTGATTCTGTCGCTACATTGCGGCCGAGGTATTCAAACCCATGACACAATATTAGAATAATAACCTCTTGTAATATTCACAGAAATATTTTTATGTTTCTCTCTATTTCATTTTGCAGGTGACAGTGATGTTTCACAAGTTCCAAGTGTTTTAATGGCAGTAAACGGGAGTTCTGTTCAGCTGAACTGCACACACAAAAAGGATTTTATATTCACCCAGATGTACTGGTATCGACAGCGCTCAGGACAAACTATGACTCTAATCGTGTTCACAAGCACTGCGAGCAGCAAACATGACTATGCTGATTCTGATCCAAACAAATTTCCAGCCATTAAAACTGTTCCAGAGAGCGGATCTCTGACTGTGAACAGTGTGGAGTCAGATGATAGTGCCGTCTATTTCTGCATAGTCAGACAGCACACAGTGCAGTGAAGTTTGGTAAGAGTTGAACAAAAACAGCTGCCATAAACAATTACAGTAAGAGTGATCAACAGGGGGCAATGTAATTCCATAAATGTACAGCCTGTTCAACCAACTTTGCTGTAATATGTACAACTAACTCACATAAATGTTTCTTCAAACACTGCTTAGTTAAGAAAAGCCCTGGTGATAATTTTAAGGGGTTTAACACTAAGAATTGTGTTAGCCTACTGCAAATACTTCTCATACTATTACTAGAACTGGCTTTTAAAGAACCACTGCATGCCATTCAGTCCCCTTGTAAATATGTTTATTTTTGGCAATTTTTAAAATATAATGAAAATAACAACATATATAATGAATAGTTTATATAGATTTCAGAATTTCTTAGTATTTAGTGTATTATACTTTTGCTTTAATGACAGCATTCACTCAAATTGACTTTATAAGCTCAAGTAAACATGTCTCCTAATGTTATAGTTCATCTTGAGACTTTAAATTGTGTACTTACTAGAATGCATAATTACTAAACCTATTCAAAGTCAAATAAATAAATTAAATGGTAACCTAAATTGGTAACATCTAAAATAGCTGTATTTATTCAAGTACAAAAAATTATTAAATAATCGCTGAATCAACCTAAATACATGAATATGAATTATATTAACATTATATGGATTAAATTATGTTTTTATATGAAATATATCTGTAAAATAACAATTGCACATTACTACTTTTTGCAGTTCAGGTGAGGCAGATCATGAGACACATTTCAAGACACATGATTTTTGGTGAGGTGTACTCTTCCTTCAGAATCGATTTCCGACCACAAGACACGATGATCAAAGTTTATTTCACTGTCGCTGCTGCTGTACTGGGACTCACAGGTATTACTTTTATTTGAGTAAAAAAGTAAACCTTATTAAACACATATCAGTGATAATATTTAGCCTACCAGAGACATTTTTTTTTGCTTTCTCTCTTATTTTCTACTCAGGTCCTGTCTTCAGTACTAAAGTTCATCAGAGTCCTCCAGATCTATTTAAAATGAAAGGAGATGATGCACAGCTTGAATGTCAACACAGCATATCAAGCAACAATGTGATACTGTGGTACAAACAAACCCCTGGCCAGGGACTGATATTACTGGGACATCTCATGATGCAGATTGGACAAAGAGAGGATGATTTCATTGGCAAAGTTGAACTCAAGGGAGATGCAACTAAAAGCGGTTCTCTAACCATAAAATATCTTTCAGATAATGACAGTGCAGTGTATTTCTGTGCAGCCAGTCCACACAGTGATATAGACAGTCAAACCTTAATACAAAAACTCTCTAGTCTGTGTTACTCTTACCGCATGAGCTCTGCCTCACCTGCAGAAGGGCTCAAGGTTTGATTTGATCAATATTTGATCATTTGAGATGCTGATACAATGTTCATCCGCAATTACTGTAACTTGTAGTTTTATGCTGCTATCAGCGACTAGAGGACCAGATGTTACATAGTGTATATTTTCTTGATGTCAGTGCCCCCGGATACGACATCATTTCCTATAAGAAGTGCCCTCTAGCATTTAATGCATAGAGTTGTCATTGAGCACACAATCCAAACATGATCCTATTAAGTGTTTGTGTTTCTCTAGTATGCCTCACAGGTAATTATACATTTTTTAGTTAGATTTTTATTGTGTGAAATTGTGCTCCACTGCTTACGTAGATCGTCATTGTATATGTGTGTTTTCTCTCATTACAGCTGCATGTTTTGGTAAAACTGTTTTCCAATCACCTGGTGAACTCATTAAGAACCAGGATGAATCTGCTGTGATCATATGTACACACAATATACCAAGCTATGAACGTATTCTTTGGTACAAAAAAGACATCACCGGCTTCAAGTTCATGGGGTTTCTTAATCTGGAACATGACAACCCCGAGCTGGAATTCAAAAGCAAGATCAATCTGGATGGAGATGGAAGAAATAATGGCACTCTGACTATCAACACCCTCATGCTGAATGATAGTGCAGTGTATTTCTGTGCAGCATATTACACAGTGCTCAGAATCACCTCAGTCTAATACAAAAACCCTACTGTGTTATGAAGCTCATTGGAGCTCCCCCAAGAATGTATTTTCCACAAACGTACACATTCAAAAATTCAAATGAAACATATGGTTTAGAGATATGTTTTGTGCACGCAGGCTGTGAAAATAATATAAGGTTCCAGTGGCATCAGAGAGTAATAATGCTATTCATACAACTATACACATTAATAATAATAGCATATTGTTAAACACTAAAGAACACCTTTGTGCATATTTCACATATCAAATCAGAGAAAATACTACCAAAAACAAGGCACTCTGGTACAAAATCATAATTAAATTACCCACTGAATTATTTACTGAGGTAAGGGTCCGTCTGCATCAGCATAAATATGTGTTTGAAACATTTATTCACTAGAATATCTGAGATCATTATGATTTCACTTTATTTGTTTTGTATATAAAGCGATTCAAGCATTGATTAACAAATATGGAGACACACATTTGAACATGTTCATTTTTAAGCTTTCTTCACAGCCTAAATGCATGGCAGGAAATTGCAGCAATTACAAAACCTGTGGGTAGATGGAGCCAAGGGTCCATAATAGAAATTGTTAAGAAATACTTAGGGGTTGGTTATGTTGCAACACTCTGAATATTTCCTTTCACTTAGAGTATTTCTCCAGTCTAAATCAACATGTTCAGCATTCTCCTAGTCTTGCTGCTTTGGCTTACAGGTAACTATTTTATATTAAATGATGCTAATGATTTAATAACACAGTTACTTATAATTAAGTATAATGCACTTTTTGTGTCTTTTTACAGGTTCTGTTGTTAATGGCAGTGTTAATCAAAACCCCTCAAATCTAATTACATCCGAGAGAGACACTGCAGAACTTGTATGCGAACACAACATACCATCTTACACTATGATCTTCTGGTACAAACAAACTCTCAGCCGTGACTTGACATTACTGGGATATACCTGGAATAAGAATTCTATCCCAGAGGATAATTTTAATAAAAAAATCAAATTGGATGGAGATGGAACCAAGAATGGTTCCTTAAAAATCCACCAACTTGAAGCCAGTGACAGTGCAATGTACTACTGTGCAGCTAGTTTCCACAGTGTGATGAGCAGTCATGCCACAATACAAAAAGCTCTGAAAGCAGCAGTGCTGCACAATTAACCACAGCACCTCTTTTGCACCTGCTCAAGGGCTTGGCTGAATTTTCTGTTAATATTTTCATCCTTCTGATTTGAGATGCATACTGTGATGGTAGCAGTCATGTGGTCTAAATATGAGAACTGGAAAACATATAATCTGGTCAACAGGAATGTAAACAACCTTCATTTCATAATAGGCCTATATATTTACAGTTATTTACAGTGATATAGTGCAGTAATTATGTATCTTAATTAGAACAGCATGGCTGTGAATGTATATATTTCTCTAAAAGACATTTGATATATTAAATATAATCTTACTAAGACATTATTGGGAGATATAGAGTAATATCTGCATTTTATTTATGCTGTACTGTCATATTGAGCTCTGAATATTTGAATTTCATTAAAATCTATCAGAATTTCCTCTTACCTTTTGGCCATATAAATATCAGCAACTGCACCAAGTTGCATATTCATGCTCAGTTTGTGCCTTTGAATAAACTGAGGTGCTTTTTCTTCCCTGAGTAATATAGTACATACTACAGTATATGAGCCATAAAAGCCTGATGTATCTAATATGATACTCAAAAAAAAACTTTTAACATATTTCGTCTATGTCACAGATATGAACTCTTGTTGTGTGTTTCATTTAGTTTCTGTCTTCTGTTCTGGTTTAGGTTCCTGTTTGCCCATATTTGGTTCTGTTCCTGTTGTAATTAGTGCATTAGTTCATTAGTCAATTATCAGTTAACCCTCAGCACCTGTATGTCCCTCATTTACTGCCTTATTTAAGATCTCTCCTTGGCTGTTTCAGTCACCGGTTGTTATTATTGTTGTGAATGCTTGTGTTCCCTTCTGTCTTGGATTAACCGTCATTGTCTGGAGATCTTATTAAAAGTCTATTGTATTATCTTCGTGTTTGTGTTCTCGACGCAAGCGTGACAGTCTAAAAGTTCAGTAAACTGTTAGTTACATTTAAAGAAAATGGAAAATAAAGACAATTTTTTCAGTTAATACATTCTTCGTGTATAGTGTCTTACTAAAACGTTGTATTACATTATAAAACCTCATCACAGCTTTTTACAGAGTTTACACATTTATATTTCTCTCTAGTTAACATTCATGGTAAAAGGACTGTATAACCTATGATGTCACATCCTGTATAACAGAAAAGTTTGAATGAACAAGTTTGGGACTCAGTCAGTGCTGCATTAGAACTGAACATGACTACAATCTTTTTCACAAATTCTGTTACTGTGCTGCAGCCAAGGTATCTAATATTTGGTAAAATTATCTCCGTAGCAACTAAAACACAATAGTCCTTTTAAAATCTAATGTTTTTGTCTTTTTATATTCACAGGCACTGTAGATGGGAGTGATGTTGTACAAGAACCTATTCTTTGGAAAGCAAAAGGGAGTTCTGCAGTTATGAACTGCAAACAAAATAAGCGTGTTTCCTACAATCAGATGCACTGGTAAAAACAGCGTCCAGGAGAGACTATGAAACTCATACTAATCACTAATGCTTATGGAGATCCAGAATTTGGAGCTGTTGATAAAAACAAATTTGAAACTCAAAAAAAGTGATCCAAGAAATGGGTTTCTTACGGTAAAAGATCTAGAGCCAGATGACAGTGCCATATACTTCTGTTCAGTGAGTGAACACAGTGTGTCAAAGACTGGAGAGTGCTGTACAAAAATATTATTGCATAAAAAGATCAGTGACAGCCTCAGTCAACAGGTGGCAGTCTGGTATAACCAATGCACTCTACTGTATATCATACAGGTGTAAGCCGAACCGATAAGGAATATTCCCAGGTGGAATTTAAGTTAGTCTATTGACAGCTGATAGTTGACATTGACCTCAGTTTGTAAAATAATTAAATTAGTATTTAATTTAAAGGTTCTTCTGAAGTTAGATGCAACCAAGTTCTGTATCACCTCCAGATGGTGGTGGTTTTACTTCCTGCCAACATTGACCAATAATTGATTTAAGATACAGAAATGTTTCTTGGTGTATATAACTGTTTATATCTGCGAAATAGAGGTTAAAAAAAGTACAAAAAAATATAGATTAATTTGCTCCCCCAAGTTGAGAATAGCTGAGATATAGCTGACATCACTTCCTCTCACTCATGTCATTAATGCACAGCAGAAGCACTTGGTGAAAGAAATCAAGATGAACACATTCCTCAGTGTATCTGTATGCATAATGATATTTACAGGTAATAACAACAAACAAATCTGCACTCCATATGATTATATCCTGTTTTACACTGGTATACACTGTTTTTGTTTTCTCCACAGCTGCCTGTCTTGGTAAAACCGTTCTCCAGACGCCTGACAACCTCATCAAGAATCAAGATGAATCTGCTGTGATCATATGTACTCACAATATACCGAGCTATTACAGAATATTATGGTACAAACAAAGTCCAGACATGTTGGGTTTTAAATTGATGGGATATCTTAATTATGATAAAGAGAATAAAGAGCCTGAATTTGAAAAGAAGATCAAATTGGATGGAGATGGACAGAAAAATGGCACTCTGATTATCAACAACCTCACGCTGACTGACAGTGCAGTGTATTTCTGTGCAGCATATTACACAGTGCTCAGAATCACCTCTGTCTGATACAAAAACCTCTTTTAACCGACTTACTTCCATGAAAGGCATATTTACAGTTCTCTCCACACCTGTGGGTTTTGATTCAAGGCCAACACTGAGCACAATAGGTCTAACAAATATAGCAAGCAAAAAAAAAAAAAAGAGATGGATAAAATAACTAAAATAAATGGTTTTAGAATCTTCATATTAGGTATGTAAAAATGTAATTAAGTATAAAATAGTTACAAATTAGTTAATTATACTTATGTAATTGTTTTGTTGTAAAAGTAATAATTGTTGGGTTGCACTAATTGTTCTACTATTGTATGTCACGGTTCACACACGAGGAATGAAGGAGCGAGGAGACACGAAGTAAATTAAATCAAAAGGGTTTATTGAACAAAGGCTTGGGATCACAGGACACGACAGGATGACGTTTAACGACTGACAAAGGACAAGAACTAGAACACACTTTAAATACACAGGAACTGATGAGGGGAAGACAAGGGATACCTGGAACTAATGACAATTAACTTTGGAAACACCTGGGAACAATGAACTCAAAACACGAGACAGAGAAACTAGATGACGAAGCACATAGGGGGCAAAGACACACACAAAACCTGGCCCAGAGTCTGACAGTATGTCTGTTCATTTAAAAAAAAAAATATTTACGATATAGCAAATTCCTCACCCTGTCCTTCTAATTTAAATTCCACTTTAACATTCTGTCACTTGCAGTCAGTTCTTAGATCATACATTTTTGCAGGCATGATAATGAGGTCGCATCCTGTACTGCCAACTAAAATGTTTATCATCACAGATCATGATTTAACCCATCTAGCCTCAACGTGACATGATGAGGAGCATTATTCTGTTCATCCTGTTGCTACATTGGAGCCAAGGTACTCAAACTCTATCTCCATGACAGACAATATAAATTAAATTATATTATAAACCAAAAGTTCAAATTATTACAGAAATATTTAGTTTTCTTCTCTATTTGTCAATTTTCCGGTAACAGTGATGTTTCACAAGTTCCAAGTGTTTTAATGGCAGTAAAAGGGAGGGAGTTCTGTTCAACTGAACTGCACACAAAAAGGATTCTTGTTTGTCCAGATGTACTGGTATTGACAGCACCCAGGACAAACTATGACTCTAATCGTGTTCACAAGCACTTACACCAAACCAGAATATGGTGATTTTGAGCCAAACAATTTCCAGTCATTAAAACTGTTCCAGAGAGCGGATCTCTGACTGTGAACAATATGGAGTCAGATGATAGTGCCGTCCATTTCTGCTCAGTAAAACAGCACACAGTGCAGTGAGCTTTGGCAAGAGTTAAGCAAAAACAGCTGCCATAAACAATTACAGTAACAGTGATCAACAGGGAGCAATGTGATTCAACAAATGTGCAACCTGTTCATCTAGACTTGCTGCATTATATAACAGACTCACATGAATTGATCCTTCAGCCATGAATAATTTTACAGCATGAGGCTGGATGGTTAAGACTGCAACTCATTTTATGCAGAATCATTTAGCTAAACATGTTTAAACAGTTTGGTAAGATTTGCTGGTGTCTTTTTCTTTCAATAAACACCTGATACATGCTGAATGCATAGCACACAAACATTTTTAATGAACATCTGAGGAGGAGGATCTTTTATTCCTCTAGTATGCCTCACAAGTAATCTAACGCTTTGGGAAGGCCTCTGTGTGACAGCGTACTGAAGCATGTGTGAAATCAGTCCAATAGTTCAAAAGCGCACCCGGTGTAAACTTCGTTAGCTTCTGCTTTTTCAACAAGCCCTCTGTGTGTACTGTCTGTCTGAAAAGTGAGACTGAGTGTCTGTGTTTATGTGCCAGTGCACAAAAATAGCTCTATATTATGGTGAGCAAGCATAGTGACAACCAGAGCTTTGTCCTTCCCTGCCCATGCTATCTTGTAGGGATTGTTTGTTTGGGAGTGGAGCATGTGTGGCTGTCTCTCGAGGGAGTTGGTTGTACGGATTTTAAATGGCTGCCACTGCACACACTCTGCTCCCGCTGGCGCTCTTTGAGGCTTGCGATCCTCATGGTTCTGGTCCCGTGGCTGCCGAGGAAGAGCAGCGATTGAGAGTGTGGGGATCACAGATGTATTTAGCAGAGGGGTGTGAGATGGGCTCTACCTTTTCTCAGCCCTCATTTGCTAGATCTAGTGCTCAGTCTCAGGGATCGGAAACACACTCCGCAGTTTCTCCCCCCAGAGTGAGAGCCAGATGTTTCACCTCTCTTCCTCTGAGGAGGTTGATGTAGTGAGCGTCGATCCATCAGGACTCGCCACCTCAGTCCATCCAGTATGAGGAGCTGGTGACGAGAGCAGTTGCCAAACTAAAAATCGACTGGCCAGCAGAGAAGCAGGACATTCGTCCCAAGAGCACAGCGGTCTCCAGCAACCGCAGTTCTCAGTGTCCACCCGGAAACATAGCGTCTCTGGGAGGCTCGCATCCTCCAAGGAGGTTATTAGAGATGTCAGAGCTGTTGGTCTCCACTGGTCATCTGCTTCAGGGCACCAAACTGACTGCTATCGCCTCGATTCAACGGGGTCACGCCCACAGTGGTGCAGCCCAAGCAGGCTCTGGTAATGGAACAGGAAGTAGACACTCTCTTGAGAAAGAAGGCCATAGAACATGTTTCTCTTTTCTTGAGAGAATCCAGGTTTTCTCTTCATCGACCGATAGGGGGGTCTGCAGTTGCACCCACTTTGCAAACCGGCACACCAGGTCCTCCTGTAGGCCCAGGGAAAGCTGCTCTCCCTGAGGGCAGTCTATATTCCTGGGCACCTCAATCAGGGAGCAGATATCCTGTCGAGGCAGGGGCCGTGGCCTGGGGGATGGAGGCTGCACCCCAAGGTGGTGGAGCAGATCTGGACTTGTTTGCATCTCGAGAGACCTTGTATTATCCATTCTGGTTTTCCTTTACACATCCAGCTCCTCTGGCACTACATGCTATGGGATTGCATGCCTCTGGGACTGCATGACTTTCTCCCGATTGCTCTGCTCCCAGGAGTTCTGGAAAGAGTCCGCCGGGATAGGGTCAGTCTACTGTTAGTAGACTCATTCTGGTCAGCCTGAATATGGTTCTCAGACCTTGTGTCCCTTCTCGATGGCTCTCCATGGGAGATTTCTTTTCAGGAGAGACCTTCTGACTTAGGCAGGTGACATGATTGTGGACCCTGGCCGGAGTTATGGAAACTATGGGTGTGGCCTCTGAGGGGGCACGACTCATAGATTCCGGTCTGTCAACTGAGGTTGTTGAGACCATTCTCCACTCCAGAGCTCCCTCCACGAGGAAACTGTACTCCCTGAAGTGGAAACTTTTCATTTCATGGCGTGGAGAATGTCAACTGGACCAATTTTCCACAGGGTTGACACCATCCACCTTAAAGGTCTACATGGCAGACATAGCTGCTTACCCAGCCCTTTTGGGTGGTCAGTCACTGGGAAGAAACCCGTTGGTGACACATTTCCTCTGTGGTGCTTTGAGGCTGAAGCCTGCATTAAGCACTAGGGTCCTGGCATGGGATCTGGCCATGGTCCTAGAGGGGCTGAATAAGGCTCTCTTTGAATCTCTAGAGGAGCTTCCAGAAAAGTTTCTGACACTAAAAACAGTGTTTTTATTAGCCATTTAGTCTCTGAAGAGAGTCAGTGACCTTTAGGCCCTTTTGGTGTCCCCGTCATGTCTTGAGTTTGCAGTAGGAATTGTGAAAGCTTTTTTGCACCCGCGGCCGGGTTTTGTGCCTAAGGTGCCTACTAATGTTCCACGGCCCAAGTGCTGCATGCATACTGTCCTCCTCCGTTCCGGGAGCCAGACCAGGAGAAGCTTAATTTATTGTGTCCATTTTGAGAATTGGACACCTATGTCCACAGAGCTGCCCTGTGGAGGAAAACTGACCAACTTTTTGTCTGCTTTGGTCTGCCTAAGAGAGGCCTCCCGGCGACCACGTAGACATTAAGCAGGTGGATAGTTGAGACTATCTTCCTGGCTTGTGAGTCCTCTGACCTCCCTTCACCTCTAGGGGTCAGGGCCCACTTAACTAGGGGTATGGTGGCATTTAAAGCCTTTCTGTCAGGTGTCATTACACAATGTTTGTGAGGCGGTGGGCTGGTCATTCATTAGGTTTTATAACCTAGATGTGGGGACCACTTCAGGCTCTAGAGTGCTTTCATCTTAGATGTGGGCATATAACTTCACACTAGACAATCTTTGACATTGTGGAGTTGGAATTATCGTTCCCAAAGCGTTTCTGACACAGGGCGAGTTCCCTGAAGGGGAACGTCTCTAGTAACTTTGGTGATGGCATCCCTGTGAGTGTTTGCTTCGACTTATCAGAAGCTAATGCAGTTTACACCAGGTGCACTTTTAAGCTTCCTGGTCGCTACGTCATCCCGCCCATGATGTCACTCTATTGGACTGATTTCACACGTGCTTCAGTATGCGGTCATACAGAGTTGTTCCCAAAGCTTTTCTGACATAGTGTCTTGTTCCCCTTGGGGAACCATGGTTACATACATAACCTAGAGATGTTAACCATATTGTTTCTGCTGCTATAACATATTTATTATGTATTTTCTCTCATTATAACTACCTGTTTTGGTAAAACATGAATAGTTTATTTGCAAAGACAGATAACTCAATTTTTACAAATTTTAAAAAATCATGTTTTTTAATTGTGTTTTATTGCTAGTTAGCTGTATTGTTTTAAATTATTATTATTTAATCAAAACAACCCAAATGCAGTTCGATTGATATTAATTGGAATGCAGAATAAATAATACAATTTTAAAAAACGGAGTTATCTGTTTTTGCAAATAAACTCTTCACATGTTCTCCAGTCACCTGGCAACCTCAAAAAGAATCAAAATTAATCTGCAGTGATGGCATGTACACACAATATAGCAAGCTATGATTGTATGTTTTGGTACAAACAGAACCAGAACACATTCGATTTTAAGTACACTGGATATCTTTTATATGAAATTAACAAACTAGAGTCTGAATTTGAAAACAAGGTCAGTATGAATGGAGATGGAAGAAATAATGTCACTCTGACTATCATCAACCTGCAGTGAATGGGCGTTTAACTGATACACCATAATATGTTTCTAATAGGCCATTTATTTGTTGATAGTTTGATTATGGATAAAATCACACAAATTGTATTAAATATCCATTAAGTGCTGTTGAATGGGCCAAGTCAGTATTTCTCCACCACCTCTAAGTGGTCGTTACATACGACAAAGTTATTTAATGCAGGTCCTATATGATATAAACTTAATAAGCTTTATATGCTATAAATTAATACTTCTCATAAACGACTAATGAGTAGACACCTGGATTATCAGAAGGTCAATACGTTCACGAAATGTGCCATCAGCCCATTTCGCATTATGATTAAATCTTCTAGCAGTTTTTACTGCACCAATCTTTTCTTGACTGGTGGCATCTTGATTGAGTTGAACAATAAAATTGGTTGTGGGCTAGTGTTTGCATTTAGCCAACTGAGACTCATAGCATTCACAATCTCTTACACCGAATCAGAATAATGAAGATTCTGAGCAGAATAAATTTGTGGCCAATAAAACGGTTGCTGAGAGTGGATATCTGACTGTTAACAATTTGCAGCCGAATGATAGTGCCACATATTTATGTTCATTGAGTGAATACACAGTGTATCAAACTCGGGAGAGCTGTACAAAAAAACAGGTGTCTTAAAATTAGAAGTAAGTATTGATCAACAGGTGGCAGTGTGATTCAATAAATTTTCTGCCTACTCACAATGCAAAACAAATGGAGCTGTTTGCATAAGCGATTTTAATGAATGGTAATGAATCATTATCATTACCCACCTTCTGTAAATCAAAAGCATGCACAGTCTGAGTTGTATTTCAGTTCTGATATTTCTACACAACTCATGTGCAGTTTAAATCTTATTTCCCCCATGCATTTTATTCCTCTTTTCTCCTAGGTTTTACTAGTTAGGATCCAATATAGGTGACATCACTTCCTCCAACTTATGCTTGTGCTTTTATTTCATAGCAGAAGTACTTGGTGAAAGAAACCATTTCCATGATGAACACGTTAAATAGAGTATCTGTGTTGCTAATGATGTTTACAGGTAATATTAAACAAATATGCACTAAAAATATATATTTTTTACCATCATACAAATTGCTTTAGTCTAAATGTTACTATATACAAATGCTATTTTTATTTTCCCCACAGCTGCCTGTCTTGATAAATCTGTTCTCCAGACGCCTGATGATCTACTGAAGAATCAAGATGAATCTGCTGTGATCACTTGTTCTCACAAGATACAGAGCTATGACCAAATACTATGGTACAAACAAAGTCAGAACTCATTGGGGCCTAAAGTTGATTCAGTGCCAATTATATTAACTAAACTACAGTGAAGTGCAACAATATTAGAGGGATCATATGAATAAGCACATAGATATATTAGCATATTAATTGTTTTGACAGAACAATTTGTTTTGAAATTAAAATTTTAGTTATATATATTCTGCATATCAGGTAATAAACATTTTATAGTATTTAGTTAAAATACTTTCATGTTCACAGTGTTTTATTACAAACCGTGCTGTTCACGTACCCTATAGATGACATCACTTCCTCCCTCTTGTGCCTGTACTTCATCATAGCAGAAGCACTCACTTTATTACAAAGAGCTGACACAATGAATGCTTTCCTTATCAGATCTGCATGTCTGTTGTGGCTAACAGGTAATAGTAAAAAAAAAAAAGTGCTGTGTAAAAGTTGATAATTTTATTTCAAACATTACTAATCACTACAAACAATGCTATCTTTCTTCATGGACAGTGGCAAACCATGCAAAAACTGTTCTCCAGAGTCCTGATGACCTCTTAAAGAACCAAAATGAATTGGCTGTTATCGTCTGTTCTCACAATATACAGAACTATGACCAAATGCTGTGGTACAAACAGGGTCAGGACATGCCTGGACTCAAGTTGATGGGATACCTTTATGCTGATCAGAATATAGAGCCTGAATTTACAAACAAGATCAAATTGGAGGGAGATGCAAAGAGAAATGGCACTCTGACTATCAACAACCTCACACCACAAGACAACGCAGTGTATTTCTGTGTAGCATGTTACACAGTGATATAGACAATGAAACCTTAATACAAAAAGTATATCTCTAGTCTGTGCTTCCGCATCAGCTCTGCCTCACCTGCGAAGGGCTCAGGGTTTGATTTGCTGCCAATATTGAGGTGAGATCATATTTGCCCTGTATAGTCTTGTTAAATGACTATAAATGATGATTTTATATACTGTACATGTACAGCAGTTTCTAAGAATGTCTGAGAAATCTCATGTGAGAACAGAAATATCCTACCACATTTTGACCACATGCAGTCAATCAAATTAATACACAAGTTTTATACTCATCATCTCAGAACAGTAGAGGGAGCCTTTTCTCCAGTAATGCTAAATCTGAACAGCACTGCGATTTCTATAACTCACTAATTTATTGTCAGTGCCCCCAGAGATGATATCATTTTCTGCTAGAAGTGCCTTCCTGCATTTAATTCACAGCACTGTCACTAAAAGCAAAGATGACTAGCATTATTACAAGTGTTTGTGTTTCTCTAGTATGCCTCACAGGTAACCATATGTAATATAATTTTGTTTATGTTCATGAATGTTTATTATAACACTGATTGTCAGTGTATATGTGTGTTTTCTCTCATTACAGCTGCATGTTTTGGTAAAACGGCTTTCCAATCACCTGGTGACCTCATTAAGAACCAGGATGAATCTGCTGTGATCATATGTACACACAATATACCAAACTATGAACGTATTCTTTGGTACAAAAAGGACATCATGGGCTTCAAGTTCATGGGGTTTCTTAATCTCATATATGACAACCCTGAGTTGGAATTTAAAAACAAGATCAGTCTTGATGGAGAACACGTTTGTGCATATTTCACATATGCAAATCAGAGAAAATACTACCAAAAAACAAGGCACTCTGTGTTGCATGTTTAGGTAGACTTATAATCTGGTGTTTAATTAAAGTAATGTGTTTGTTACATTAATAAGATATTAAGAGCGCTGGCCACTTTAAGAGTTTGGAATGAGCAATGAAGTTGAGGCTAATGCTTTCACGCAGTTCAGTGACGTGAGTGTTCAGTTTATGCAGTTCAGTAAAGTTGACGAGAACAATAAAAAGTAAAATAATAAGTAAGTACGAGTCCTCTTTACAGACGTAACACTCTGGTAGAAAATTACGGTTAATTTTCCTGCTGAATTATTTACTTAGGTCAAGGTCTACATCAGCATAAATATGTATGTTTGAAACATTTATTCACTAGAATATCTGAGATCATTAATTTATGAGTTTACTTGTTTTGTATATAAAGTGATTCAAACACTGATTAACAAACCTGGAGACAAACTTTCTTCACAGCATGGTGTGCATGGCAGGAAATTGCAGCAGTTTGTAGGAAGTGCCAAGGGTCCATAATAGAA
Organism: Sinocyclocheilus grahami; assembly: GCF_001515645.1. Classification (NCBI taxonomy): domain Eukaryota; kingdom Metazoa; phylum Chordata; class Actinopteri; order Cypriniformes; family Cyprinidae; genus Sinocyclocheilus; species Sinocyclocheilus grahami. The sequence goes on along the minus strand of NW_015505265.1, from coordinate 618,855 downwards.
TTTGTTAAGTAGGGGAGGTAGAACACTCATAGAATTATATCAAACCAAGCATTTTTCCCCCCACAGAGTATTACTCCAGTCTAAATCAACATGTTCAGAGTTCTCCTTGTCTTGTTGCTTTGGTTTACAGGTAACTATTTTATATTAAATAATGCTAATGATTTCATAACACAGTTACTTACAATTAGTGATTGACCGATATGTGTTTTTTGACAGCCGATGCCGATATCTTGGAAAGCAGGGTGGCCGATGGCAGCATAATTTGAAATCACGAGTTTAAAGTTTGTCGATCGCGCGTCTCCAGTGAAGCTGAACTCTCCTCCTGTCAGCATTCAATTCGCACAGACCGACCGTCACGCAGAGAACACGCGATCATGCAGGATGCAAATGCACACTTCACACAACCTCACAGCTGGATTCGACTAAGCTTGCAAACCGTACTATCTGATTATTAGACAGACTTCTATCCGTATTAGACAGAGCTGTTAACGACTACAACAGCGAAAAAGAGGGATAATTGTGAGCACTGTGTGGTCAGGCACCGCCGCTCTCAGCGCCATCAAAATAAAAGTCCCACCTCGAATGCATCGGCCAAACAGGAAAACTTATCGGTAGATGCCGATATTTAAAAAATACCAAATATTGGCCGATATATTGGCCTTGGCAATATATCGGTCGACCACTACTTACAATTAAGTATAATGTGCTTTTTATTTCTTTTTACAGGTTCTGTTGTTAATGGCAGTGCTAATCAAAGCTCCTCAAATCTAATTAAATCTGAGAGAGACACTGCAGAACTTGTATGCGCACACAGCATACCATCTTACACTATGATCTTCTGGTACAAACAAACACTCGGCCGTGACTTCATATTCCTTGGATATATCTGGAATAAGAATTCTTACCCAGAGGATAATCTCAATAAAAAAAGTCCACTTGGACAGAGATGGAACCAAGAATGGTTCTTTAAAAATCCTCCAACTTGAAGTTGGTCTACACAGTGTGATGAGCAGTCATGCCACAATACAAAAAGCTCTGAAAGCACCAGTGCTGCACAATTAACCACAGCAGCTCTTTGCACCTGCTCAAGGGCTTGGTTAAATTTCCCGCTAATATTTGTATCCTTCTGTGATGGTAGCAGTCATGTGGTCTAAATATCAATACTAAAAACTGTGATTTAAACAATATTCATTTCATAAAATATATTTACATTTATTTACAGTGATATAGTTCAGTAATCTTAATTAGAACAGCATGGCTGTGAATGTATGTTTCTCTAATACACATTTAATATACTGTATTAAATATCATCTTACTGAGACATATTATTGGGAGATATAGAGTAACATCTGCATTTTATTTCTGCTTTGCTGTTATAAAGATCTCACTGAATTTCATCACAAGCTATTATAATATTTCATCTTAATTTTTGGCCATATAAATATCAGCAGCTGCATCAAGTTGCATATTCATGCTCAGTGTTACGGGGCAGACAAGACGTGCGGATCCATGTGCAAGCTTTATTCACAGGCGTGGTCAGAAACAGGCATGGAGAAGACAAGGCAAGGGCAATCCGGTAAACTAGCGAGGGTCAGTCGATGGCAAACGGAATCCAACAGAGCGAGACAGAAGAGCAATCCAATAAACAGTCCAAGGTCAAAAACAAGAAGGCAAGGAAACACAACGACTTGGACAGGGTACAGGCTAAACAATACTCGGCAGAGAATGGTTGTTTGAGTGAGTGTTATATAGTGAATGTGTGATTGATGACAGCTGTGTGCAATCAGTGCAATGGTTGATGGGATATGTAGTCCGGGATGACATGCAACAGTTTGTGTTGTGCGAGAGTCAATGTAATGAAAGGGTGACCTCTGGTGGTGATTGAACGGAAGTCCATGGACAGGATTCGTGACACTCAGTTTGTGCCTTTGAATAAAACTGAGATACTTTTCCTTTCTACAGTTTCATCCTACAGTGTATGCGACATAAAAGCCTGATGTATCAAATATGATACTACAAAAAAAAAAAAACCCAAAAACAAACAAACAAACAAAAAAACATAGTGTCTTGCTAAAACTTTGTATTGAATTATTGGAGCACAGCTTTACACTCTTTACACAGAGTTTACACATTTATATTTCTCTCTAGTCAACATTCACGGTAAAAGGACTGTATAACCTATGATGTCACATCCTGTATAACAGAAGAGTTTGAATGACCAAGTTTGGGACTCAGTCAGTGCTGCATTAGAACTGAACATGATTACAATCTTTATTTCACTGATTCTGTTACTGTGCTGCAGCCAAGGTCTCCAAAATGTGCTAAAATTATCTCTGTAGCAACTGAAATACAACAACCCTTTAAAACTTATGTTTTTGTATGTATGCTTCATTTATGTATGTTTTTCTTTTAATATTCACAGGCACTGTAGGTTGGAGTGATGTTGTACAAGAACCTATTCTTTGGAAAGCAAAATGAGTTCTGCAGTTATGAACTGCATACAAAATAAGGGTGCTACCTACTATCTGATGTACCAGCCTGGTCTCATGGTTATCCGTAGGTATTAATACGTAACATTTGCAAGCACAAAACATACACTTTTGTACGTTTTTATTCATGCTAAAACGTACAATTTAGACGTATTTCAATGTTTAAAACGTACAAATCGCTACGTATTTTTAGCTAAAAAACGTAAAAATATTTTAAAACTTAAAAATACCTTTTATATCATCAAGATATTCGTATCAATGCATTTTTATCATTTTATTAATACGCAATTTTGATTTTTAGACCCTTTAACCTACCCCCAAACCTTAACCTACCTATATAGCAAATATAAAACGCAAATGACCGAAATATGCAGGAAAATAACCATTTTAGTAACAATATAGCATTAAAATATTTTTATAGACGCTAATTCCACTCCTACCTATAAACCTAAATATTTATGTAAAGTATAAGAAAAACATGACAGACAGATAAATGCAATACAATCATTTATTTATTGCAAAAATGTCAAAAGCAGTACCAAAAGTAATCCAAATGACGATGCGTTGCAGCCGCAGTCCTCTCTGGCGGAATACAGTAGGTTTGTGTGATCCAGAGCAGAATTTGTGTTGATAATCGCTGAAAATATTATCCAGATAATTTTCCCGATCCACTCCGTGAACTCGTGAAGGCACGCGCGCATCATTCAAACACAGAAACACGGCATGTCGCAATCTGTGACGAATGCAGGCGAGAGCCAATGAGCTTTTGATAACCCTGCCGTAAAACCTGTCGTTTGAAGCGGCAACATTTGAATTTGTAAAGAGCGCATCAGTCAGCGCGGGCTTTGCTGCTCACGGTCACTAGACTCGCTGCTCGGGATGGAGAAGCAAGCAGATTGCCAAAAAAGGCTTGGATTTGGGTCTGTTCTTCGCAGTCCTATGAATTCGGAAGATTTGGTCAAAAAGATTTTCATTTCGTAATTAAGTTGCGTTTTTGGTGTATTTTATAGTTCTATTGTCAGTCACAGCATGTCGGAGAAAACACCTTTTGTGGCCCATGGCAAAGTAAACATTACATGACAAGTAAATGTTAAACAATTGCAGAAATGTTATTTATTTTAAGGTTTAAAGTGAAGTCGTGTTTAACATTATGTAGGCATATTCTTGGAAACGACCTGGCAGCAGAAATCACAACAAAACGAAATGTTATCATTTCATAAGTAAATGAGTAAACAATTTAATAATGCAATTGAAAACAAGGTAATTAAAGACTTAAGATTAAAGACCCATCTCTTTAACCTGGCTTACACATAACACACTAATACGTTTCTAATATTCAAATCCATTAAAGGATTGTTAGGCTGCATTAATTAGGACAACTGGAACCGGGAACACTTCCATTAACACCCGATGTACTTGCTACATTGTTAGAAGAATGGCATCTATGCTAATATTAGTCTGATTCTCTCTTATTCCGAGGTCACCGTTGCCACCAGATCCAGTCTGTATCCAGATCAGATGGTCACTGCAGTCACCCAGATCCAGTACGTATTCAGACCAGATGGTGGATCAGCACCTAGAGAGGACTTCTACAGCCCTAAAAGACAGCAGAGACCAGGACAACTAGATGAGCCCCAGAAACAAATCCCCAGTAAAGACCTTATCTCCTAGACGGCCACCGTGACAAGACCACAGGAACTGTGATTCCTCTGCACAATGTGACTTTGCTGCAGCCTGGAATTGAACTGCTGGTTTTGTCTGGCCAGAGGAGAACTGGCCCCCCGACTGAGCCTGGTTTCTCCCAAGGTTTTTTCTCCATTCTGTCACCGATGGAGTTTTGGTTCCTTGCCGCTGTCGCCTCTGGCTTGCTTAGTTGGGGACACTTCATTTCCAGCGATATCGTTGACTTGATTGCAAAGATATTATTTAAACTGAACTGAGCTGGATGATGACATCACTGAATTCAATGATGAACTGCCTTTAACTGAAAAATGTGTGTTTTCTATTGTCATTTTGCATTATTGACACTATTTTCCTAATTAATGCTGTTCAGTTGCTTTGACACAATCTGTATTGTTAAAAGTGCTATATAAATAAAGGTGACTTGACCTGACTTGACTAATTCATATGACAACTAAAACCTAATAAAATTAATGCCGCGATTTCAATATTCATAAGGATTCATTTTTAGGTGTCGTCAATACGTCAGTTTTGTACTTTTAAATGCTAAAAATACGTAAGTACTTGTATGTTTAGAGGCTGAAAATACGTCACTATTGTACATTTTAGTGCCTGTAAAAACGTACGTAAATGTACGTTTTATAGAACCAAATTTTACGTAAAATACATACGAATTATCATGAGATCACGTTGGATGTACTGGTACAAACAGCGTCCAGGAGAGAATCTCATACTAATCACTAATGCTTATAGAGAGCCAGTATTTGGAGCTGTTGATAAAAACAAATTTGGAATGCAAAAAAGTGATCCTAAAAACTGTAAAGGATATAGAGCCAGATGACAGTGCCCTATATTTCTATGCAGTGATTGAACATTCAAAGGCTGTGTGAGGTGTGTCAAAGGCTGGAGAGTGCTGTATAAAAACACTATTGCATAAAAAGATCAGCATTAGTCAACAGGTGGCAGTCTGGTATAACCAATGCACTGTACTGTATAAGAACCGTTGATACAGGTGTAAGCCGAACCGATAAGGAATATTCCCAGGTGGAATTTATGTCAGTCTATAGACAGCTGATAGCTGATAACCACAGAAAAGGATGTTGACTTTGACCTCAGTTTGTAGAAGATTTTAATTATAATTATAAAGGATTTAATTAAAAAGTTCTTCTGAAATTAAACGAAACCAAGATCTGTATCACATCCAGATGGAGGTGGCTTTACTTCCTGCCAACATTTACCAACTACTGAATTAAGATACAGTAACATAAATGTTTCTTGGTGTGTATAATTCAATTGTTTATCTACAATTGGAGGTTAAAAAAAACTAAAAAATTTATAGATGCATTTTCCCCCCAAGTTGAGAATAGCTGAGATATAGCTGACATCACTTCCTCTCACTCATGTCATTAATGCACAGCAGAAGCACTTGGAGAAAGAAATCAAGATGAACACATTCCTCAGTGCATCTGTATGCATAATGATATTTACAGGTAATAACAACAAACAAATCTGCATTCCATACATGGATATATCCTGTTTTACACTGGTATACACTGTTTTTGTTTTCTCCACAGCTGCCTGTCTTGGTAAAACTGTTCTCCAGACGCCTGACAACCTCATCAAGAATCAAGATGAATCTGCTGTGATCATGTGCTCTCACAAGATACCAAGCTATTACCAAATATTATGGTACAAACAAAGTCCAGACATGTTGGGCTTAAAGTTGATGGGATATCTTAATTATGATGCTGAGAATAAAGAGCCTGAATTTGACAAGAAGATCAAATTGGATGGAGATGGGAGAAATGATGGCACTCTGATCATCAGCAACCTCACACTGACTGACAGTGCAGTGTATTTCTGTGCAGCATATTACACAGTGCTCAGAATCACCTCTGTCTGATACAAAAACCACTTTTAACCGGCTTACTTCTGTGAAAGGCATATTTATTTCTCTACACACCTGTGGGTTTTGATTCAAGGCCAACACTGAACACAATAGGTCTAACAAATGTAGCAAATAATGAAGCAAAAAGAAAAAAAAAAAGAAAAAAAAAAACATATTTAGTCTAAAATAATTCTGTAATTACTTTGTTGTAAAACTAAAAACTGTTTTGTTGCACTAATAATTTCGCCATTGTGTGTCCTCACCCTGTCCTTCCCACTTCAATTTCACTTTAACATTCAGTCACTTGTAGGCAATTTTTGAATTAAACATTTTGCTCATGCATGATAATGATGTCACATCCTGTACTGCCAACTAAAATGTTTATCATCACAGATCATGATTTAACCCATCCAGCCTCAACGTGACACGATGAGGAGCATTATTCTGTTCATCCTGTTGCTACATTGGAGCCAAGGTATTCAAACTCAATCTCCATGACAGACAATATAAATTAAACTATATTAGAAACCAAAAGTTCAGATTAATACATAAATATCTTAGTTTTCTTCTCTATATTTCAATTTGCAGGCATCAATGATGTTTCACAAGTTCCAAGTGTTTTAATGGCAGTAAAAGGGAGTTCTGTTCAACTGAACTGCACACATAAAAAGGATTCTTGTTTGTCCAGATGTACTGGTATCAACAGCGCCCAGGACAAACTATGACTTTAATCGTGTTCACAAGCACTTACACCAAACCAGAATATTGTGATTTTGATCCAAACAAGTTTTCAGTCATTGAAACTGTTCCAGAGAGTGGATCTCTGACTGTGAACAATCTGTTCTGTTCACATGAACTGCACACACAATAAGGGCTCAACATACAGACAAATGTACTGGTTCAGACAGCACCAAGGACAAACTATGAGACTCATAGCATTCACAACCTCTTACACCAAACCAGAATATGGAGATTCTGAGCTGGATAAATTTGTGGCCAATAAAACGGTTGCTGAGAGTGGATCTCTGACTGTGAACAATTTCCAGCCGAATGATAGTGCCACATATTTATGTTCATTAAGTGAATACACAGTGTATCAAACTCAGGGGAGAGCTGTACAAAAAACAGGTGTCTTAAAATTAGAAGTAAGCATTGATCAACAGGTGGCAGTGTGATTCAAGAAATTTTCTGCCCACCTACAATACAAAACCAAAAAAAAGCTGTTTGCATAAGAGATTTTAATGAATGATGAGGAATCATTATGACTGCCCACCTTCTGTAAATCAAAAGCATGCACAGTCTGAGTTGCATATCAGTTTTGATATTTATACACAACTCATGTGCAGTTTAAATATTCTTTTCCCCATTTTATTCCTCTTTTCTCCCAGGTTTTACCAGTTAGGGCCCAATATAGCTTCCTCCCGCTGGTGCTTTTAATTCAAAGCAGAAGCACTTGATGAAAGAAACCATGATTAACATATTCAATAGAGTATCTGTGTTACTAATGATGTTTACAGGTATTAAACAAATATGCACTAAAATAACATCATACAGATTGTTTTATTCTAAATGTTACTATACACATCTGTTTTTTTTTTCTTCCACAGTTGCCTGTCTTGGTAAATCTGTTCTCCAGATGCCTGATGACCTCTTGAAGAATCAAGATGAATCTGCTGTGATCACTTGTACTCACAAGATACAGAGCTATGAACGAATACTATGGTACAAACAAAGTCAAGACGTGTTGGGCTTCAAGCTGATGGGAAACCTTTATTTTAAGGTTGAAACCAGTGAGCCTGAATTTTTAAACAAGATCAAACTGGAGGGAGATGGAAGAGATAAAGGCAATCTGCTTATCAGCAACCTCACGCTGACTGACAGTGCAGTGTATTTCTCTGCAGCATATTACACAGTGATCAGAATCACCCCTGATACAAAAATGGCTTAATTCAGTAAAACGCATATTTATGTTCCTCCTCACACCTGTGGGTTTTGAAGTGCAACAATGTTAGACGAGTCATATGAATAAGCACATAGATGTATTAGCATATTAATTGTTTTGACAAAACAACTTAAAACATATCTAATATATATATATATATATATATATATATATATATATATATATATATATATATATATATACAGTGGGTACGGAAAGTATTAAAGTATTCTTATATTCTGCATATCAGGTCATAAACACACATATTTAGTCAAAATACAATTATGTTCATTATGTTTTGTTGCAAAACTTGCTACATTATGGCCAATGTATTAAAATAGTCTCCATAAAAGAAAAACCCTGTAACAGATCGGCCAGGCTCCACCACCACCCAATCACAATGATCCCTCTCACCTGAGTTCTGAGCACCTGCACCTGTCACTAATCAAGCACCTCATTAACCAGCCTGCATAAAAGCACACACCTCAGACACCCTCATTGTCTGGTCTTGTATACACGTAGAGGACTCAATGACTTTGCGATTGCTTCCATTTGAATACTTCCTGCATTACTTACCTCCTGTGTTCCTCCAAGTGTCTCCTGTTCCTCCTAGTTCCCGGATCGCTGAGGTGTATGCTCCTCCTGTGTGCATTCCAGCTCCTGTACAGACAAAGACTCTGATTATTCCACTCATCATATCCTTTGACCTGTTCCATGAACTATTCACTCCCCATATCATCATCTGGATCCTACACCTGTACTCTCTGTGACCTAATAAAAGTGTTTGTAAATATTAACCTGTTGCATCAGACCTCTTCTGTTACAGAAGACCGGACCAACACCGACGGCACAGATGAGTCACTCCGATACGGTCCAGGAGCTTGTAGACTCACTACGACAAGTTCTACGTAATCCACCATCACCATCACCACCCATCACCTCCTCCATCCCAACCAGCACTTCGCCTACCGTCATCGCTAGTCCCATGGCCCGACTGGCGCCTTACTCTGGCTCGGCGGAGGAGTGCAACGGATTCCTCCTCCAGTGTAATCTCATTTGAAATGCAACCTCAATCATATCCCACTGACACCTCAAAAATTGCCTTTATTATCTCCCTGCTAACAGGACCTGCGTTGCAATAGGTGGAAACGATCTGGGCTCAGGCCAGCCCCGTGATTCAAAATCTGCAGAACTTCATGGTGCATTTTCGCTCATGGGTACCTAGGACCGACATATTGGACCCTGCCTTAATGTCTGAGTTCCATACTTCCTGCATTACTTACCTCCTGTGTTCTTCCTAGTTCCCGGATCGCTGAGGTGTGTGTGCTCCTCCTGTGTGCATTCCAGCTCCTGTAAAGACAAAGACTCTGATTATTCCACTCATCATATCCTTTGACCTGTTCCATGAACTATTCACTCACCATATCATCATCATCATCATCATCATCATCATCATCATCATCTGGATCCTACACCCGTACTCTCTGTGACCTAATAAAACTGTTTGTAAATACTAACCTGTTGTGTTAGACCTTTTCTGTTACAAACCCCTTGAAACTGTTTTATTTTTATGTCCCTGTCAATATTTCAGTTTGAGTTATCAGTGATGTTTCATAAATTCCAAGTGTTTTAAAGGCAGTAAAAGGGGAGTTCTGTTCAAATGAATTACACACACACACACACAATTACTGTTACAAATTATGACACTTAATGTTCACAACCAATTTCAAATGTGCAAAGTGCAAACTCCATATTCTGCATATAGAAAGAGCTTGTTCTACTGCAAAAGTACATGTCAAACACTTTAGTTTGAGTGACGAATGTATAATCAACCTTTAGGACTGATCCTTCAATTTCCCTTATAGATGACATCACTTCCTCCCTCTTGTGCCTGTACTTCATAGAAGCACTCACTTTATTACAAAGAGTTGACACGATGAACACTTTCCTTATCAGATCTGCATGTCTGTTGTGGCTAACAGGTAATAGTAAAAAATATCAAATGATGATTAACTGTGATGCAAATGTTACAAACAATGCTATCTTTCTCCATGGACAGTGGCAAACCATGCAAAAACTGTTCTACAGAGTCCTGATGACCTCATAAAGAACCAAAATGAACGGGCTGTTATCGTCTGTTCTCACAATATACAGAACTACAACCAAATGCTGTGGTACAAACAGGGTCAGGACATGCCTGGACTCAAGTTGATGGGATACCTTTATGGTGATGAGAATATAGAGCCTGAATTTACAAACAAGATCAAATTGGAGGGAGATGCAAAGAGAAATGGCACTCTGACTATCAACAACCTCACACCACAAGACAGCGCAGTGTATTTCTGTGCAGCATATTACACAGTGAAATAGACAATGAAACCTTAATACAAAATCTCTCTAGTCTGTGCTTCCGCATCAGCTCTGCCTCACCTGCGAAGGGCTCAGGGTTTGATTTGCTGCCAATATTGAGGTGAGATCATGTTGCCCTGTATAGTCTTGTTAAATGACTATAAATGATGATTTTATATATACTGTACATGTACAGCAGTTTCTAAGAATGTCTGAGGAATCTCATGTGAGAACAGAAATATCCTACCACATTTTGACCACATGCAGTCAATCAAATTAATACACAAGTTTTATACTCATCATCCCAGAACAGTAGAGGGAGCCCTTTCTTCAGTAATGCTAAATCTGAACAGCACTGCAAATTCTATAACTCACTAATTTATTGTCAGTGCCCCCAGAGATGATATAATTTTCTGCTAGAAGTGCCTTCCTGCATTTAATTCACAGCACTGTCACTAAAAGCAAAGATGACTAGCATTATTACAAGTGTTTGTGTTTCTCTAGTATGCCTCACAGGTAACCATATGTAATAGTATTTTGTTTTTATTATTTGTAATGATAATTATATGTATTTGTTTTACACTGATTGTCAGTGTATATGTGTATTTTCTCTTATTACAGTTGCATTTGATAAAACTGCTTTCCAGTCACCAGGTAACCTCATAAAGAACCGTCTCGGTTATGTATGCAACCCTCGTTCCCTGAAGGAGGGAACGGAGACGTTACGTCAGCAGTGACTGACGAATTGGGATCTCGCTTGAGAGCCCAATCACATTTGAGTGTTAACAAAACAAGCCAATGACTGTTGGCGTGCAAGCTTTGCATCACGCACCCCGCCCCACAGCGCGGGTATATAAGGAGAGCACGTACAGTCGCACATTCAGTTTTTCGCTGAGGATCCGAGACGGTGTGCCTCGGCCGTACAGTGGTGGTACAGCAACTGTGGTGACGGGACGAGGGTTACATACATAACCGAGACGTTCCCTTTCAGTCAGTCACGTTCGACGTTACGTCAGCAGTGACTGACGAATTGGGATCCCTATGGAAACGCCACTATTGCTGACCCCCTCCAGTGCCCTGCGAAAGCCGGCAAGTCCCCCCACGCCAGTTGGGGCGGAAGATTGGACAGGGTTTAGGCAGAGGTATCCACCACTGCCATTCCACACAGTGGGATTTTGGATAACACTGGGAAAGCGTACCCAAGTAGGGGAACGCTACGGAAGCCACATCCTGCGTATAGGAGGTATCATGTGGAAGTTACACATATGGACTGGTCATCGGGCAGTGCTTCATATGGAGAGTCCCTGCGGTAGACTCAGCCTGCCTTGGGTGAGATCACTACGCAGCAGAGATGGCAGAGAAATCTCTGCTACCGAAAGACACGGGCTTACCATGAGGGAAGTCGTACTGTGGAAGAATACACATGTGGGATCACCCGAAGGGGGAATCACTACACACGGGCACATAGCCCAGCACAAGGGCTGACCTTGGGCATACACACGAGTGCTGGACCTGGCGTCTGGCATCTGGCGCGCCACCACGTCTGACCGCCGAGGGTGTGGGAGGAACTTCAACAGGGTTCTCCAAAAGGGAATCTGACTGAGAAGCACTTAAGTGCACATATCCGGTCTGTAGAGGGGAATGGCGCAGCAAGCGTGATTGACACTGAGCGGGTCCGGTTTTACTGACCATCTGAGGTAAGTACATGAGAGGACACAGGCTCTACACGGATATTATAGAATCTCACAAACGTGTTAGGTGTTGCCCAGCTGGCAGCTCTACAGATGTCTGCTATTGAGGCGCCCCAAGCCAATGCCCAAGAAGATGCCACGCCTCTCGTAGAGTGTGCTCTCACTCCGAGGGGGCACGGTAAACATTGGGCCTGGTATGCTAAGACTATAGCCTCCACTATCTCTGAGATGTCCAGTTGGGCAAGTCTTTGGGCGAATTCCAAATGGCTTTTTTGCACTCTTCAAGGGCACTTCAGGAAGGGGACGCCATTTGTAGGGATGTTCCAAACGAAAGTGAGCAACTGAATCCCTTCACGAAGGGCCCTTCCAGAAGTCCGTTAGCAAAGGGAACATGCGATGGTCACTTCACGGAAGTGATTTCTGTTTGTGATCATGTGATCTTCAGTTAGGAGATCTTGCAATGCATTTTAAAGCAAAGTTGGAGTTGATTTCGACTTCACATACAAACGTAAGTAGGATAAGCTGATTAAATTTGTCTTTATTTTAATGTGATACAAAATATTTTTTGTCAGTGATAGAAATATGATTTAAGACGGTAGTTTAAGCATGTTTAGTTTGAAAAAGTTTAATAGTAAATAAGACACAGTGAGACAATATTTACATAAAATAATAATAATGAAAATAAATATTTATTTGCAACAACTGATGGAGTGCTGAATGCTGCATGCACACGCAGCGTTGTCAAGGTAACGTTTGGTCAGTCATCCCTTCGCCAAGGGAGTTCCAAATGCTAATACGAGACAGTAATGCCCTACACCCTTAAAAGAACACACTTCAAAGGGCTCTGCCCTTCGAAGGGAGTAGGGCATAGGGATGCTCACTTCTGTTTGGAATTTGCCCTTTGTTTGGAGACAGCCTTTCTCTTCTGCTATCCTCCAAAGCAGACAAAGAGCTGGTCTGAGGTCCTGAAGCTCTGCATCTGGTCCACGTAAATGCGCAAAGTGCCGAACGGAACAGAGCAAAGCGATGGCTGGGTCTGCCTCTTCCCGGGGCAGCATTTGCAAGTTCACCACCTGATCCCTGAAAGGCTTGGTGGGCACATATCTGGGCCTGGGTCTCAGGACAACGCAAGAGTCAGCCGGTCCGAATTCCAGGCCCGTGTCATCGACCGAAAATGCCTGCAGGTCCCCCACCCTCTTGACCGAAGCCAGTGCAGTGAGGAGCACTGTCTTTAGCGACAGAAACTTAAGCTCTACTGACTGCAGGGTTTCGAAAGGCTCCTCCTTCAAGGCCGTCAGGACCGAGGGGAGATCCCAAGAGGATACCAGGTGGGGGCACGGAGGCGTACCCAAGTAGGGGAACGCTACGGAAGCCACATCCTGCGTATAGGAGGTATCATGTGGAAGTTACACATATGGACTGGTCATCGGGCAGTGCTTCATATGGAGAGTCCCTGCGGTAGACTCAGCCTGCCTTGGGTGAGATGACTACGCAGCAGAGATGGCAGAGAAATCTCTGCTACCGAAAGACACGGGCTTACCATGAGGGAAGTCGTACTGTGGAAGAATACACATGTGGGATCACCCGAAGGGGGAATCACTACACACGGGCACATAGCCCAGCACAAGGGCTGACCTTGGGCATACACACGAGTGCTGGACCTGGCGTCTGGCATCTGGCGCGCCACCACGTCTGACCGCCGAGGGTGTGGGAGGAACTTCAACAGGGTTCTCCAAAAGGGAATCTGACTGAGAAGCACTTAAGTGCACATATCCGGTCTGTAGAGGGGAATGGCGCAGCAAGCGTGATTGACACTGAGCGGGTCCGGTTTTACTGACCATCTGAGGTAAGTACATGAGAGGACACAGGCTCTACACGGATATTATAGAATCTCACAAACGTGTTAGGTGTTGCCCAGCTGGCAGCTCTACAGATGTCTGCTATTGAGGCGCCCCAAGCCAATGCCCAAGAAGATGCCACGCCTCTCGTAGAGTGTGCTCTCACTCCGAGGGGGCACGGTAAACATTGGGCCTGGTATGCTAAGACTATAGCCTCCACTATCTCTGAGATGTCCAGTTGGGCAAGTCTTTGGGCGAATTCCAAATGGCTTTTTTGCACTCTTCAAGGGCACTTCAGGAAGGGGACGCCATTTGTAGGGATGTTCCAAACGAAAGTGAGCAACTGAATCCCTTCACGAAGGGCCCTTCCAGAAGTCCGTTAGCAAAGGGAACATGCGATGGTCACTTCACGGAAGTGATTTCTGTTTGTGATCATGTGATCTTCAGTTAGGAGATCTTGCAATGCATTTTAAAGCAAAGTTGGAGTTGATTTCGACTTCACATACAAACGTAAGTAGGATAAGCTGATTAAATTTGTCTTTATTTTAATGTGATACAAAATATTTTTTGTCAGTGATAGAAATATGATTTAAGACGGTAGTTTAAGCATGTTTAGTTTGAAAAAGTTTAATAGTAAATAAGACACAGTGAGACAATATTTACATAAAATAATAATAATGAAAATAAATATTTATTTGCAACAACTGATGGAGTGCTGAATGCTGCATGCACACGCAGCGTTGTCAAGGTAACGTTTGGTCAGTCATCCCTTCGCCAAGGGAGTTCCAAATGCTAATACGAGACAGTAATGCCCTACACCCTTAAAAGAACACACTTCAAAGGGCTCTGCCCTTCGAAGGGAGTAGGGCATAGGGATGCTCACTTCTGTTTGGAATTTGCCCTTTGTTTGGAGACAGCCTTTCTCTTCTGCTATCCTCCAAAGCAGACAAAGAGCTGGTCTGAGGTCCTGAAGCTCTGCATCTGGTCCACGTAAATGCGCAAAGTGCCGAACGGAACAGAGCAAAGCGATGGCTGGGTCTGCCTCTTCCCGGGGCAGCATTTGCAAGTTCACCACCTGATCCCTGAAAGGCTTGGTGGGCACATATCTGGGCCTGGGTCTCAGGACAACGCAAGAGTCAGCCGGTCCGAATTCCAGGCCCGTGTCATCGACCGAAAATGCCTGCAGGTCCCCCACCCTCTTGACCGAAGCCAGTGCAGTGAGGAGCACTGTCTTTAGCGACAGAAACTTAAGCTCTACTGACTGCAGGGTTTCGAAAGGCTCCTCCTTCAAGGCCGTCAGGACCGAGGGGAGATCCCAAGAGGATACCAGGTGGGGGCACGGAGGATTCAGCCTCCTCGCGCCCCTAAGGAACCTGATGATCAAGTCATGCTTCCCAACGGACGTCTACTGCACCGTGATGTGCTGCGATAGCAGCAACATACACTTTGAGGGTGGAGGGAGACAGCCATCGATCCAGCCCTTCTTGCAGAAAGGAGAGCACGACCGCAATCAGGCATCTACGGGGGTCTTCCCGCCGGTAAGAACACCAATCGACGAACAGGGTCCACTTCAGCGTGTAAGCGCTCTAGCTAAAGTGATGGTGTTTACTTCCGCTGGGGGTAGACCACCTAGAACCTGCATGTCCCATCCAGAGACCACACGTGGCGATGCCACAGGTCTGGGCGCGGGTGTGAGAAAGGAGATCCTTCCTCAGAGGAATACGCCAAGGAGGGGCTGTCGCGAGGAGCATCAGTTCTCGGAACCAAGTCCGACCGGGCCAGTATGTTGCTACTAAGAAGACCTGCTCCTGGTCCTCCCTGACCTTGCACAATGTCTGTGCAAGAAGGCTCACTGGAGGAGACGCATACTTGCGTAGGCCCCGAGGCCAGCTGTGTGCCAGTGCATCCGTGCAGAGGGTCCCCTCGGACAGGGAGTAGAACAGCTGGCAGTGGAACGTGTCCGGAGAGGCAAACAGGCCTACCTGAGCATCCCCAAGGCGTCTCCAGATCAGCTGGACTGTCTCGGGGGGGGAGTCGCCATTCTCCCGGAAGGACGGGTCGGCGTGAGAGATCATCGGCTGCACGATTGAGCTCGCCTGGGATATGAATGGCGCAAAGCGACCTCAGATGCTTCTGACTCCAAAGGAGGATATGGCGGGCGAGTTGCGACATGCAACGGGAGCGTAGAACGTCCTGTAGGTTGGTCTGCACAACGGTCGCACTATTGTCCATCCGGACCAGTACGTGCTTGTTGTGTAGCAGCAATTTGAATCGGCGCAGAGCAAGCCACACTGCTAGCAACTCAAGGCAATTGATATGCCACTGCAGACGAGGCCCTGTCTAGGTGCCCGATGCTGCATGCCCGTTGCACATGGCCCCCCAGCCTATGGCAGAGGCATCTGTTGAGACAACAACATGCCTGGACACTTGCACTAGGGGAACTCCCGCCTGAAGAAAGGCAAGGTCTGACCACGGGCTGAAGGTCAGGTGGCAGGACAGGGTGACTGAGACCCAGTGAGTGCTGCGTTGCCATGCCCATCTTGGGTCGTGAATCCAATGCTGAAGTGGTCTCATATGAAGCAATTTGAGCGGTGTGACAGCGGCAGCGGATGCCATATGCCCCAGGAGCCTCTGAAACTGTTTCAGTGGGACCTTCCTTTTGAGCTGAAATGACTCCAGGCAGTTCAGCTTTGACTGAGCACACTCCACTGAGAAGCGTGCTGTTAGATTGACAGAGTCCAACTCCATACCGAGAAAAGAGATCCTCTGCACGGGGGAGAGTTTGCTCTTTTCCCAGTTGACCCAAAGCCCCAACCAGCTGTGGTGGCTGAGTACCATGTCCCTGTGTTCGCACAGCGGTGCTCGAGACTGGGCCAGTATGAACCAGTCGTCGAGGTAGTTGAGAATGCGAATGCCTCTTTCCCTCAACGGGATGAGGGCTGCCTCCACGACCTTGGTGAAGACACAAGGCAACAGGGATAGCCTGAAGGGGAGGACCTTGTACTGAAATGCCTGTCCCTCGAATGCAAAGTGGAGAATCGAGACATGAAAGTACGTGTCATTCAGGCCGATTGTTGCAAACCAATCGTGAGGACTAACGCATTGGAAAATGTGTTCCTGCGTTAACATCTTGAATGGGAGCTTATGGAGAGCCCAGTTCAAGACACGCATGTCCAGATTGGCCGCAACCCACCGCCTTACTTGGGTACAAAGAAGTACGGTCTGTAAAACAGTGTCTTCAACATTGGCTGGAGGGGACGGCTGTATCATATCCTTCACCAGTAGGACTACAATATCTGCCCTCAGGCCAAGAGCTCAAGCCTGGGGGGACGCCGGGCGAATTGAATCGCATAGTCGAGTCTGATGGTCCAGCGAGCCAGCGAGGCGGCCTGAGAGGCACTAGTCAGGCCTCCAGAGACTGCAAGCAGGGTCAAAGGGACCACAGACGTACCTGCAGTGAGGCAGCGTGGTGGAGCACATGGACCTGACTCAGAAGGCACAGCATCCCGGAGTAGGGTCTGAGTGTGCGGTGCAACACTTACCTGGCTCCCCGGTTGGGCAGGGGGCACGTGAGAAGGCATAGCATCCACGAACCGGGCCCTGCTGCCCGCTGGCGAAAGAAGAGGGGGATGAGAGTGGCAAGGCCTAGCGTCGCACACTGCCATCCATGTCCTCTTGTGACTCAGAGATAGAGGAAACTGCTCCTTACTGCACTGGCCATAAAGCCTGTGGTGGAACAGAAATTTAACTTAAAAGGTTCTCTACCCGGCCCTCCTCCGGGGGAAGAGCAGCT
This sequence comes from Sinocyclocheilus grahami, assembly GCF_001515645.1. NCBI lineage: Eukaryota > Metazoa > Chordata > Actinopteri > Cypriniformes > Cyprinidae > Sinocyclocheilus > Sinocyclocheilus grahami. The sequence goes on along the minus strand of NW_015505265.1, from coordinate 601,185 downwards.
CCCTCCATCTCTGGGTCACCCATCTCAGGAGTGGTTTTGCCCACTGATTGGAGATTTTAACAGTTGCTGAGATGGGTGGCGTCGTCTCCCTGCAGGGTGCTCGGTATCACGGTTGAGCTGGCCATGCTGGAGCATTTTTATTTTTTTGCCACAGAGGACAGACGCCCTTGGTGACGAGCAGGCTGAGGGGCAGCCCATAATGGCTGGTAGCACATTGGGGCATGCTCTTGATAGCCTTAGCCTGCTTCTGGACTGCGGAGAACTGCTGGGCACAGTCCTCAACAGTGTCGCTGAAAAGGCCACCTTGTGAGATGGGAGAATCAAGTAAGCACACTTAGGTGACAACTCGCACCTCTGCAAGGTTTAGCCAAGGGGGCTTCTGGACCAATCAAGTGGACATTGTTTGGCCATCATGGTGAGTCATCGTGCACAGTTCCTGCATCAACTCAGAACTACCCTTGTGCATTTTGAGTGCTTTGGCGTGATAAATTTCAGGGTGGCCATCGCATGCATGGCAGACAGCCTGTCCAGCAACACTGCAAGCCTTAGCAACCAGAGCTGCTGTTATCTTACAGATGCTGGACGGGACCTGCGGACAACACCACCAGGTGGCAGCACTCACAGTCCTCAACAGTGTCGCTGAAAAGGCCACCTTGTGAGATGGGAGAATCAAGTAAGCACACTTAGGTGACAACTCGCACCTCTGCAAGGTTTAGCCAAGGGGGCTTCTGGACCAATCAAGTGGACATTGTTTGGCCATCATGGTGAGTCATCGTGCACAGTTCCTGCATCAACTCAGAACTACCCTTGTGCATTTTGAGTGCTTTGGCGTGATAAATTTCAGGGTGGCCATCGCATGCATGGCAGACAGCCTGTCCAGCAACACTGCAAGCCTTAGCAACCAGAGCTGCTGTTATCTTACAGGTGCTGGCAGCACTTTGCAGGCATACACCACAACTGCATACTCCACCTGGGGAATTCCCACAAACCCCTGACCGTCCCACCATCAAGGGTAGTGAGAGAGGAAAAACTTTAGACAGATTTTGGCATATTCGGCCTCCCATACTGGCACTGCCAGTATTTGCCTCCATGCTGCCAAAGCTTTTCATGCACCTCCGGAAAGAAAGGGGCGGGGTAAGACGATTAAGCCCAGGCATGCGAGGCAATCTACCGGCCACGATCACTTAGAATGAGTCCAAGAGTGCAGCTGCCCGGGCAAGCATGGCTACCAACTCTGAATCCGATTTAGCAGAAGCAAACACCACATAAGCGGGCATAATAGCCCTCTCTCCAATGCAGCGATCGACATCTGAACCTCATCTAGACATGACAAGCACCCAGGGGAACGGTCGCTGTACGGCGTGCAGGAATGTTTGATAAGCCTGCAGCGTGCACAATGCTGAGAAAAGCTCTTTCAGTAGCGACCACCGCTGACATGCCGTCACACCAACGCTCTCTAGAGGGCTTTCACCTGGTTCGTTGCTTACACACTCGAACGATGATTGCAGAGCAAAATCATGAGAAACGCTCGGCTCCGAAGCGAAAAGCTGAATGTGCGACTGCACATGCTCTCCTTATATACCCTCGCTGCGGGGGTGGGTTGCACGATGCAAAGCTCACACGCCAACATTCATTGACTTGTTTTGTTAACACTCGAAGGCGATTGGGCTCTCAGACGAGATCCCAATTCGTCAGTCACTGCTGAAGTAACGTCGAACGTGACTGACTGAAAGGGAACAATATAAATCTGCTCTGCAAGCTTAGGGGTGGGGGAAAAATTGATACAGCATAGAATCGTGATATTTTCCGCGGCAATACTGTATCGATGCACGGACGCCAAGTATCGATCTTTTATTATACTATTATAAAAGTAGAATAATAAAAACAATTTCTTAACTATCCACTAGATGGTGGTGTTGAGTTTTTTTCTGGTGAGGTCAGCTGGGTCACCTTCAGCATGCAGTAAATTAGTAAAATAAAGAGGGTGGCATTGCGGAAAGTTATCAGGAAAGCCCCGTCCGCGTTTAAATCAGATGTATGGACTTACTTCGGATTTGTAAACAAGGAGGGGATGTAAGTAGGGATGCACCGAAAATATAGGCTACATATAATAATAATAATATATATGGCACGCCGCATCGCGCCCTGCCCGGCAGTGTTCAGTGCGCAGGTTTCACTCTCCTCGTCACTGCTCGGTTTGACGCTCCGCTCAATATTCCTATCTATGAATGTGCGTTCTGCTCGTGTACTGCTCATGCTCATCAGAAAAGCAAAGTCCGCTCAAATAACGCGCTGACAGGAAATTTCTATGCAGTATAGGCCTACTTGTTCCGGTTTGCAGTAGCACTACTGTGCTGTAACATGGTGTAGGCTAGTTCAGCTGTACTGGGCAAAAGTGTTACCAATATTAATATACATTCTGTCCAGTTTTATTTGTGTTACTTTCAGTAAAAGTGTGGTTATTTTATTGGCTTGTGCTTTTTTAAATTCAGTATCATTAAAATTGAGTTAAATTTAAAAAGTCTTACAAAATTACTTTATATTATTTAATAAAATAATAAATAATCATTACAAAGCAGTTTCGGTTTTCGGCCAAGTGCATCCAGAATTTTCGGTTTCCGTTTCGGCCCAGAATTTTCATTTCAGTGCATCCCTAGATGTAAGACTACATGTTTTATTTAATTTAATTAAAATTTAACAGTCATTTACTTTCAAATGCCCCAATTGCTGAATGGTCTGCACAACTTTTTAGTACAATTTCAAGTTGCACTGTTCAAAATACCTGTAGTAGCACAGCAGTGCATACCCGTTTACATTTAATTAAGGTGGACTAGATTAGACTGTAATACAAATAGTTGAGTTTGCCAGGTGCATACAACATTTATAACAGGTTTTCATGAAAGTGTCGGTCAGTTTGTCTGCTTGACAATCCCATTTTGCACTGCAACAATACAACTGAAGTGAGATAAACAAACTGAGAAATGTTTCTTTTTAGTTAAAACAGATGTTGTCAAAGTTTTCCTTTGGGGAGAAATTTGAAGTTGGAAAAAGGTCATAAATTGCAATATATTAGGGTGACCATACGTGCCATTTTCCCAGGAGGCGTCCTGGCCAGGATTTCTATATTGCCTAAAATATCTAGGTTTTGACTTTGTTTGCGTGTGCAGACCGATCGGTGTATGACATCAAAGTACCATACAGACGGTTATGCTTTCGAAATGCTCTCGAGGTACTTTGATGTCAAACACTGATCGGTCTGAGCCGCACTGCTTTTAAGTCGAACACACCTATATGTACGCGTAATTGCATCACTTTGACCATAGATCCCACCTTCTCACACGCCATGATTGGTCCATTATGTACAATGCTTGCATGTTATTGGTCAAACTACTTTTCGATCATTACCTTCAGCAAGCATGAAAACAGGAAAACAAAGCCAAAACTAATCCTGGCCAGGACGCGTCCTGGGAAAATGGCACGTATGATCACCCTACAATATATCGCAGAATATCGCAATATATTTAAAATCGCAATAATATTGTATCGTGACACAAGTATCGTGATAATATCATATCGTGAGGCCTCTGGTGATTCCCACCCCTAACCAAGCTATGACTATATTCTTTGGTACAAAAAAGACATGGGCTTCAAGTTCATGGGGTTTCTTAATCTCATAAATGACAACCCTGAGTTGGAATTTAAAAACAAGATCAATCTGGATGGAGATGGAAGAAATAATGGCACTCTGACTATCAACACCCTCACGCTGAATGACAGTGCAGTGTATTTCTGTGCAGCATATGACACAGTGCTCAGAATCACCTCTGTCTAATACAAAAACCCTACTGTGATATGAAGCTCATTGGACCCAAAAACATTTATTTTCCACAAACTTACACATTAAAAACTAATACAAGAGATATGTTTCAGAGATATGTTTGGTGCACATATGCTGTGAAAATAATATAAATAATAAGGTTCCTGTACCATCAAAGAGAAATAATGACATTCGTACAAGTATATCACCACATTAATAATAGCAAATTGTAAAACACTAAAGAACAGTTTTGTGCATATTTCACATATCAAATCAGAGAAAATACTACCAAAAACAAGGCACTCTGCTAAAAAGATATGGTTAATTTACCTGCTGAATTACTTTAGGTCTACTTAGGTTACTAAGGTCTACATGCATAAATAAATAAATGTATGTATATATATATATATATATATATATATGTTTTGTATTTAAAATTATTCAAACATTGATTAACAAACATGGAGACAGACTTTCTTCACAGCATGGTGTGTATGGCAGGAAATTGTAGCAATTGCAAAACCTCTGTAAAGGAGGCGCCAAGGGTCCATAATAGAATTAGTTAAGAAATAGGGGCGGTCAGGTGTCAACACTCAGAGATGAGAAATGATATCAAACTAAATCCCCCCCCCACAGAGTATTACTCTAAATCAACATGTTCAGAGTTCTCCTAGTCTCGTTGCTTTGGCTTACATGTAACTATTTTATATTAAATGATGCTAATGATTTAATAACACAGTTACTTACAATTAAGTATAATTCACTTTTTGTTTCTTTTTACAGGCTCTGTTGTTAATAGCATTGTTAATCAAAGCCCCTCAAATCTAATTACATCCGAGAGAGACACTGCAGAACTTGTATGTGAACACAACATACCATCTTACACTATGATCTTCTGGTACAAACAAACTCTCAGCCAGGCACGTGCACACATAGACATAAAAGGGGACTTGAGCACCTGCCCTTTTTCTTCCTCGAGAGAAAGTGCCCTTTTTTTCTGGGGAGTGTCTTTTTTTTTTTTTGATAAATTAATATATGTATAGCTATATGTGCACCCGTGTGTGTGTTTCTGTTTGAGCACCGCTTTCCCTGTTAAACTAATAAAATATCTAAATTTCAGGTCGGGTTGGGAAATGTTGAGACTGTCGAGTTCCGACACCCCTCCGCGCAGGCGCAGCACAGCAGTGTAGCACACATTGATCGGCACATGCACATCAGGCAGAGAGCTGCAAAAGTGAAGCCCTCCCTCCCTTTCCAGTTGTGTTTTGTGTTTGTCTTGGTGTGGAGGTGAGTGGTGATGAACAAAAGACTAAAAGCTACCTTAGTAAAAAAAATTTACAGCTAATTACCCAAAAGACAAAGGCAATTATAGTTAATTTGTATTGCTAACATCCATGATTCATGAGAGCTACATGATTCAGTTCACTGCATGATTCAGTTTATTAAAATGCATTTAGAATGATCACAAAATTCAAGATATTGGGGCAGAAATGTATATATTTACATAATTTCATATAGTTAAATCAGTATCATGAGAAGACTGATGTTTTTTCCACCAAAAAGCAGCATGATTACAAATGTGATATTTATTTTATACAGCAGTTCAATAAACAAGAATTTAATATTAAGATACTTACATTTTAGACACAATATTGACTGTTTTTGGTATATTTAGCCAACAAATATATTTCCAATTTGCATCTCTGAGCAACATGACGGTGTTTCGTTCCTGAATGAATCAACCGTTTAAATGATTCGGTTCAGTCGCAATGACTCACTTATTAAGTGACTCACTTACTGGCGGTTTTAATTTCACATTTTTTTTTTTTTATATAATTTCAAATATCAGTATTCAACGTTTTATGTTTAAAATATCAAAACAGTATGAATGCATTTGTAACTGCAGGTTAAATACATTCATGTCCTGCATTAAACAGTGTGTAAATGCATCTAAATGACCCTTCTAATGCAGCTTCTGTGTCTTCTCTGCATTGCAAAGATGGATTTTGTCAATACTGATTTCATTTAAAAGTTAAAAATCTATTTAAACTTATTGGAAAAGATTGAATATGAAGAATATCAAACATTTTAGGAGTCAGCTGTCCACGGCAGTCCTTAAGATATCAGCACAATAACACACTCAGCAAAATATCATCTAATTATCATTATCAATAAAATCCCAGAAAATATTGAGATATATTTTTTGTCAATATCGCACACCCCTAATATATTTAATGTTTAGATTAGAATTTTTTTTTAAATAAATATGAGAAGTGCCCTTTTTTCCACTTGAGCCCCTGCCCCTCAAAATGTCTGTGCACGTCCCTGCTCTCAGCCATGACTTATCATTACTGGGATATACATGGAATAAGAATTCTTTCACAGAGGATAAAAAAAATCAATTGGACAGAGATGGAACCAAGAAGCTAATACATTCTTAGTGTAATTGTGTCTTGCTAAAACATTATTATTGAATTATAAGAGCTCATCACAGCTATTTACATCTGATGTACTGGTACAAACATCATCCAGAAGAGACTATAAAACTCATAGTAATCACTAATGCTCATGGAGATCCAGAATTTGGAGATAAAAACAAATTCGATACTCAAAAAAGTGATCCTAAAAGTGGATCTCTCACGGTAAAAGATCTAGAGCCAGATGACAGTGCCATATACTTCTGTTCAGCGAGGGAACACAGTGTGTCAAACACTGGAGAGTGCTGTACAAAAACATTATTGCATAAAAAGATCAGTGACAGCATTAGTCAACAGGTGGCAGTCTGGTACACGAATACTGTGGTACAAACAAAGTCAGGACTCATTGGGCTTAAAGTTGATGGGAGACCTTAATTATGATGCTGAAATAAAGAGCCTGAATTTGAAAACAAGATCAAATTGGATGGAGATGGGAGAAATGATGGCACTCTGATTATCAACAACCTCACGCTGACTGACAGTGCAGTGTATTTCTGTGCAGTATATTACACAGTGCTCAGAATCACCTCTGTCTGATACAAAAAACACTTTTAACCGGCTTGCTTCTGTGAAAGGCATATTTATTTCTCTACACACCTGTGGGTTTTGATTCAAGGCCAACAACACAGTAGGTCTAGCAAATATAGCAGAACGAAAGAAAGAAAAGGGTTTAGATTATGCATATTAGGTCATAAATAATTATAATTAAGTATAAAATAATTACAAATGAATTAATTATTTGAATTAAAAATAAAATAATTATATAATTGTTTTGTTGTAAAACTAATAATTGTTGTGTTGCACTAATCATTTTTGTCTGTGTAAAATGTTTTGCTCAGGCATGATAAAGATGTCACATCCTGTACTGCCAACTAAAATGTTTATCATCACAGATCATGATTTAACCCATCCAGCCTCAACGTGACACGATGAGGAGTATTATTCTGTTCATCCTGTTGCTACATTGGAGCCAAGGTATTGTAGTGAATCAGCTCATGGGGAAATATGAATAATTAACCATAACTAGTTATAATTAACTATTCATATATTAGATCCACTGTAGATATTTAGCTGACCACTCAGGGTCAACTGTCTTGTCAATTCTAAGAACGTTAATTTCCTGGTTAAGGGAAATAACTTTCTTACTGTACAATTCTATAAGCTTGTAACATAAATCTGCATGATTATTGACTCCGGTTATGAGTAAACACTGAACACGTCAAGTGTGATACAAGTAAGGTTTTATTAACTACATAAACACTTAAACTAGTCTAACATACTACATAAACACATAAACTGGTCTAACATACACATACACACACACACACACACACATACAGTTGGTATAGGAAAGGGTTAAAGTTTAACTCAGCATAGAAAGAGGCATAAAGAATTAATTTTATGAAACACTTTGCATATTCAACAG
>NW_015505265.1:587848-593315 GCF_001515645.1 Sinocyclocheilus grahami | reverse complement strand
GTACCTAAATTAAAACCCCCCCCCCCCCCCAGCAAAAACAGTAATATTGGGAAATAATTTATTTCTGTAACGGCAAAGCTGAATTTTCAGCATCATTACTCCAGTCTTCAGTGTTGTAGCGAATCAGCTCATGGGGAAATCTGAATAATTAACCATAACTAGTTATAATTCACTATTCATATTTTAGATCCACTGTAGATATTTAGCTGACCACTCAGGGTCAACTGTCTTGTTAATTCTAAGACGTTAATTTCCTGGTTAAGGGAAATAACTTTCTTACTGTACAATTCTATAAGTTTGTAACGTAAATCTGCATGATTATTGACTCCGGTTATGAGTAAACACTGAACACGTCAAGTGTGATACAAGTAAGGTTTTATTAACTACATAAACACTTAAACTAGTCTAACATACTACATAAACACATTAAGCCGGTCTAACATACACATACACACACACACACATACAGTTGGTATAGGAAAGGGTTAAAGTTTAACTCAGCATAGAAAGAGGCATAAAGAATGGATTTTATGGAACACTTTGCATGTATATTCAACAGATCAAAGCCTTCAGGGATACGTCAGATTCTGAGTTCAAACACACCTTTGTAAAAAGGTGTAACTGATACTTAATGCATCAATTAAATCGACTAAGTTTGATACTTGCGTATGTCTGAAAAAGATTCCTGATGCAATCTTAAGGCCCCAAGATCTTGCTGAAGTTGGTTGATGAGAAAGAGCTAGTTTGAGTCAGAATCACTTGATGAATGAAAAGGACTAGGCCGGAGCCTGGCACGAGCTTTGGTATCCTGGAGCGTTTCTCACATCTTCATCTTAGCATCTCACTGAACCACCGAACAGGGGCGGGTCACATGGAGTGTGGCCTTTTAAAGCCTGCAGAGATTCACGCCTCTCAAGATGGGTTCGTCCAATGAGGAAGGCTGAACTCCCAAGCGGGAGGTTGGAAATACTGGGGATTTTTATGACTCTTTGTCTGTAAGCATGGTATTTTGCATATGTAATTCACTTGGGTGTTGATGCAGACATTAGTAATGATTCTTAGAACATCAATATGTTGCATAGGTATCAGCATATAATATACACGCTTGTTTCGATCATAAGAAGGCGAATTCATAGATACTAGACATGGTAGAGTTACTTATATGAATGAGTGGTTTATCGTAAGCATGAATAAAAATAGTCTATAATACAACAGATTAAATACAACACAGCAATAATATACACAATGGCCTGAAGAAAATGGGTGTTCATTCAAAGAAGGTTTTCCTATGAATTAATTAGTAGAAAAGTCAGTTTCTCCTGTGCATTTGTGCCCCTTGTTTCTGGAGAATGCAGCTAAGAGTCGGCTCGCATTCCACAAGGTTGTAAATGTATCGGGTTACCATGAAACCAGGGTCTTGTTCGGTGTCCTGGGGTGTTACAAAGTATTTGTGAAATCTAGCTAACAAAATATATATTGTGTGTTGGAGTGGTCCAGACGCTACAGTATTCAAACCCAATCTCCATGACAGACAATATAAATTAAACTATATTAGAAACCAAAAGTTCAAATTATTACAGAAAAATTGGACTTTTCTTATATTTCAATTTTCAGGTGACAGTGATGTTTCACAAGTTCCAAGTGTTTTAATGGCAGTAAAAGGATAGGCAGGGAGTTCTGTTCAACTGAACTGCACACACAAAAAGGATTTTACATTCACCCAGATGTACTGGTATCAACAGCGCCCAGGACAAACTATGACTCCAATCGTGTTTACAAGCACTGCGAGCAGCAAACATGACTATGCTGATTCTGATCCAAACAAATTTCCAGCCATTAAAACTGTTCCAGAGAGCGGATCTCTGACTGTGAACAGTGTGGAGTCAGATGATAGTGCCGTCTATTTCTGCATAGTCAGACAGCACACAGTGCAGTGAAGTTTGGTAAGAGTTGAACAAAAACAGCTGCCATAAACAATTACAGTAAGAGTGATCAACAGGGGGCAATGTAATTCCATAAATGTACAGCCTGTTCAACCAACTTTGCTGTATTATATAATTTCTCCACCACCTCAAAGGATATGTTACATACAACAAAGTTGTTTACTGCAGGGTCTAATGATATAAGCTTTATAAACTGTGTGTGCTATAAATGCATAGTGCTTATGAACTGCTGGGAAAACAGACTTGGATTATTGGATACATTCGCAAAGTCAATTGTGTCATCAGCCCATTTTGCAGAATGATTTCTTGGACACCATAAAGAGTGCATTAAAACTATAGGAGCTTTATAACTGGGCTATTTAAATTTACATTTATAGCCGTTTTTACTTTACCAATCTTTTTTTTTTTTAAATAAAACATTACATTTGTATGTACTACTGTATGCAAACTCTGAACTGAATCCAGTCCATGAACTTTTCTTGACAGATGGCTAGGTCATTGAGCTGAACAATAAAACTGGTTGTGGTCTGATGTTTGTGCTGAGCTGTTCATACTTTCATGTTTCCTGTTTGTACTGCTTTTTCCCTGTACTATTATGACCTATGATTTCCTGTTCAACAACGGCTTGATCTTGAATCTATTGACAGGTTGGGACTCTGTACACCTCACCGAACTCAACATGACCAGGGCCATTATTTCATGGATTCTGTTACTGCACTGCAGTCAAGGTATCAAAAGCTCTTACAATTATCTCTATAGTAACTGAAACAATCTAATCTTACATTTTAACAAAATTAAACTGTGATTTTTCCACAGGAACAGTGGGTGCAGATGATGTTATACAAGAGCCTAAGATACTTTGGGGACAAAAGGAGAGCTCTGTTCACATGAACTGCACACACAATAAGGGCTCAACATACAGACAAATGTACTGGTACAGACAGCGACAAGGACAAACTATGAGACTCATAGCATTCACAACCTCTTACACCAAACCAGAATATGGAGATTCTGAGCTGGATAAATTTGTGGCCAATAAAACTGTTGCCGAGAGTGGATCTCTGACTGTGAATAATTTGCAGCCGAATGATAGTGCCACATATTTCTGTTCAGTGAGTGAATACACAGTGTATCGAACTCTGGGGAGAGCTGTACAAAAAACAGGTGTCTTAAAATTAGAGATAATTATTGATCAACAGGGGGCAGTGTGATCCAATAAATTTTCTGCCTACTCACAATGTAAAACAAATGTAGCTGTTTGCATAAAATATTTTAATGAATGATGATGAATCATTATGACTGTCCACCTTCTGTAAATCAAAAGCATGCACAGTCTGAGTCTCTGCATATCAGTTCTGATATTTATACACAACTCATATGCAGTTTGAATCTTATTTCCCCATTTTATTCCTCTTTTCTCCTAGGTTTTACCAGTTAGGACCCAATAGAGCTGACATCACTTCCTCCATTTATTCTTGTGCTTTTATTTCATAGCAGAAGCACTTGGTGAAAGAAACCATTTCCATGATGAACACGTTCAATAGAGTATCTGTGTTGCTAATGATGTTTACAGGTAATATTAAACAAATATGCACTAAAAAAATATTTTTTATCATCATACAATTTGCTTTATATACAAATGTTATTTTTATTTTCCCCACAGCTGCCTGTCTTGATAAATCTGTTCTCCAGACGCCTGATGATCTACTGAAGAAACAAGATGAATCTGCTGTGATCACTTGTTCTCACAAGATACAGAGATATGACCGAATACTATGGTACAAAGTCAGGACTCATTGGGCCTAAAGTTGATTCAGTGCCAATTCTATTAATTAAACTACAGTGAAGTGCAACGATATTAGAGGGATCATATGAATAAGCACATAGATATATTAGCATATTAATTGTTTTGGCAGAACAATTTGTTTTGAAATTAAAATATTAGTTATATATATTCTGCATATCATGTAATAAACATTTTATAATATTTAGTTAAAATACTTTCATGTTCATAATGTTTTATTACAAAACGTGCTGTTCACCTACCCTATAGATGACATCACTTCCTCCCTCTTGTGCCCGTACTTCATCATAGCAGAAGCATTCACTTTATTACAAAGAGCTGACACAATGAATGCTTTCCTTATCAGATCTGCATGTCTGTTGTGGCTAACAGGTAATAGTAAAAAAAAAAAAGTGCTGTGCAAATTAATGATGATTAACTGTGATGTAATAGTTGATAATTTTATTTCAGACATTACTAATCACTACAATGTTATCTTTCTCCATGAACAGTGGCAAATCATGCAAAAACTGTTCTCCAGAGTCCTGATGACCTCTTAAAGAACCAAAATGAATTGGCTGTTATCGTCTGTTCTCACAATATACAGAACTATGACCAAATGCTGTGGTACAAACAGAGTCAGGACATGCCTGGACTCAAGTTGATGGGATACCTTTATGCTGATCAGAATATAGAGCCTGAATTTACAAACAAGATCAAATTGGAGGGAGATGCAAAGAGAAATGGCACTCTGACTATCAACAACCTCACACCACAAGACAGCGCAGTGTATTTCTGTGCAGCATATTACACAGTGATATAGACAATGAAAACTTAATACAAAAAGCTCTCTAGTCTGTGCTTGCGCATCAGCTCTGCCTCACCTGTGAAGGGCTCAGGGTTTGATTTGTTGCCAACATTGAGGTGAGATCATGTTGCCCTGTATAGTCTTGTTAAATGACTATAAATGATGATTTTATATACTGTACATGTACAGCAGTTTCTAAGAATGTCTGAGGAATCTCATGTGAGAACAGAAATATCCTACCACATTTTGACCTCATACAGTCAATCAAATTAATACACAAGTGTAACGACTCCGGTTATGAGCAAACAATGAACACGTCAAGTGTGATACAAGTAAGGTTTTATTAACTACATAAACACTTAAACTAGTCCAACGTACTACATAAACACATAAACTGGTCTAACATCCTACATAAACACATAAACTGGTCTAACATACACATACACACACACACACCTACAGTTGGTATAGGAAAGGGTTAAAGTTTAACTCAGTACAGAAAAGAGACATAAGGAATGAAATTTATGGAACCATTTGCATATTCAGCAGAGAAAATAAAATGAACTCAAAAAAAAAAAGAAAAAAAAAAAGAAGATTTGACCTATTTTAGTTTTTTTCCTAAGAGATATGGCTAAGCCGGTGTCACTTGTGGGTGATGCTGCAATAGACTTCATAACCCTAGGGTTAGGCTGTTAGCTAAACTAGCAGGGACCCACCAAATACCTCGTCAAAAGAAAAAGAAACAGTGGGAATTGTTCCTAGTTCAATCTTAGCCTACATTGTGTTGAATGGTAGCTGCCCTTCAATGTATTAGGCCTGGCACTGAGGCGTGAGGAGAAGTAGAGAGGAAACAGGGATTAGGCTACTAATAACCTGTATAACTCGTTAAGGAAACAACAGTTGCTAGAACTACTGTAATCCTATACAAAAAGC
>NW_015505265.1:538221-587634 GCF_001515645.1 Sinocyclocheilus grahami | reverse complement strand
GCGTGTTGTGCTATGTGAAGTTAGCGCTTCCTGTGACAAGTTGTTGTCACGGTAACCCATGCATGCCAGTGTAATTCAACTGTTTAGTGTCTGCCTATTCCAAAGAAGTTGCCCACAGTTTTCAAATGTGGTGCTTTCAGTCCTTCAAGACTTGTTGTATTAACTAAACACTTTTGTGAGTGCTTCTCTAATTTAACAATAACTTCTTGCACTTGTTTAAAGAATTACAGAACGGGTTTACTGTAAGTTAAAACCGGTTTAAACATATATGCAGTTATGTTTGCCTCACATATGAGTACTAAAGTACTATACACTCTCAATTAGATCATCCGAATACGAATTCATAGATACTAGACATGGTATAGTTTACTTATAGTGAAAGGATGACAGGAATGGGTTCCCTCACAAGCATACTAAAATAGTAAAAAAATATCAAAGACAAAATACACGATGACAATAATATACCCAATGACCTGAAGGATCATGTGTGTTCATTCAAAGAAAGGTTTTCCTATTAATTAATTAGCAAAGAAAAGTCCTTCCCTTGTGGATTTTCCTTATGGGCAAGGAAGCGATTTTCTTCACCTAAATTCCAGGAGGTCGTAAACGTATCGGGTGTCAGCATTGCTATGGACCAGGGGCCTGTTCAGCTTCCTGGGGTGTTACAGAGTATTTGTTAAATCTAGCTAACAAAATATATATTGTGTGTTTGAGTGGTCCAGACGCTACACAAGTTTTATACTCATCATCCCAGAACAGTTGAGGGAGCCTTTTCTCCAGTAATGCTAAATCTGAACAGCACTGCAATTTCTATAACTCACTAATTTATTGTCAGTGCCCCCAGAGATTATATAATTTTCTACTAGAAGTGCCTTCCTGCATTTAATTCACAGCACTGTCACTAAAAGCAAAGATGACTAGCATTATTACAAGTGTTTGTGTTTCTCTAGTATGCCTCACAGGTAACCATATATAATAGAATTTTGTTTATGTTTATGAATGTTTATTATATGTATTTGTTTTACACTGATTGCCATTGTATATGTGTGTTTTCTCTCATTACAGTTGCATTTGGTAAAACTGCTTTCCAGTCACCTGGTGACCTCATTAAGAACCAGGATGAATCTGCTGTGATCATATGTACACACAATATACCAAGCTATGACCGTATTCTTTGGTACAAAAAGGACATCATGGGCTTCAAGTTCATGGGATTTCTTAATCTCATATATGACAACCCTGAGTTGGAATTTAAAAACAAGATCAATCTTGATGGAGAACATTTTTGTGCATATTTCACATATGCAAATCAGAGAAAATACTACCAAAAAACAAGGCACTCTGTGTTGCATGTTTAGGTAGATTTATAATCTGGTGTTTAATTAAAGTAATGTGTTTGTTACATTAATAAGATATAAAGAGCGCTGGCCACTTTAAGAGTTTGGAATGAGCAATGAAGTTGAGGCTAATGTTTTCACGCAGTTCAGTGACGTGAGTGTTCAGTTTATGCAGTTCAGTAAAGTTGACGAGAACAATAAAAAGTAAAATAAGTACGAGTCCTCTTTACAGACGTAACACTCCGGTAGAAAATTATGGTTAATTTTCCTGCTGAATTATTTACTTTGGTCAAGGTCTACATCAGCATAAATATGTATGTTTGAAACATTTATTCACTAGAATATCTGAGATCCTTATGACTTTACTTGTTTTGTATATAAAGTGATTCAAATACTGATTAACAAACCTGGAAACAAACTTTCTTCACAGCATGGTGTGCATGGCAGGAAATTGCAGCAGTTTGTAGGAAGTGCCAAGGGTCCATAATAGAATTTGTTAAGATGGGGAGGTAGAACACTCATAGAATTATATCAAACCAAAAAAAAATTTTCCACAGAGTATTACTCCAGTCTAAATCAGCATGTTCAGAAAACGGCCAAACAGGAAAACTTATCAGTATACAAAGGCCCTACACAGGTTTATGTCCACATTTCCCTCCAAAGTGTGAGCATACTGTGAGGTCTACTGGGGCCCTAGGTACATGTTTGCAGCTGGGACGCTACTTAGGACACATAGAGGGCAAATTTTGGCCCACAGTATTCCCACTCTTTCCCCATGGTGTCCACACCCAGCCCACAGTGTACCCACACTTCCCCCATTATGCCAACAGCCAGCCCATACTCTCCCCACTGTGTCCACACCCAGCCCACAGTGTGGACATACCTGTGGGCATGTTATAGGCCCACAGGGCCCACTCTGCTTTGCGTGGGCCAGCCCACACTTTGGGCTGTCCCACTCAGGCCCCACCCGGGGCCCACCCTTAAATCTGAGAGAGACACTGTAGAACTTCTATGCGAACACAGCATACCATCTTACACTAGGTCTTCTGGTACAAAAAAACACTCGGCCGTGATTTCATATTCATTGGATATATCTGGAATAAGAATTCTTACCCAGAGGATAATCTCAATAAAAAAGTCCACTTGGACGGAGATGGAACCAAGAATGGTTCTTTAAAAATCCTCCAACTTGAAGTTGGTCTACACAGTGTGATGAGCAGTCATGCCACAATACAAAAAGCTCTGAAAGCACCAGTGCTGCACAATTAACCACAGCAGCTCTTTGCACCTGCTCAAGGGCTTGGTTAAATTTCCCGCTAATATTTGTATCCTTCTGTGATGGTAGCAGTCATGTGGTCTAAATATCAATACTAAAAACTGGGATTTAAACAATATTAATTTCATAAAATATGTTTACAGTTATTTACAGTGATATAGTGCAGTAATCTTAATTAGAACAGCATGGCAGTGAAAGTATGTTTCTCTAACACACATTTAATATATTAAATATAATCTTACTAAGACATATTATTGGGAGATATAGAGTAACATCTGCATTTTATTTCTGCTTTGCTGTTATAAAGATCTCACTGAATTTCATCACAAGCTATTATAGTATTTCATCTTAAGTTTTGGCCATATAAATATCAGCAACTGCATCAAGTTGCATATTCATGCTCAGTTTGTGCCTTTGAATAAAACTGAGATACTTTTCCTTTCTACAGTTTCATCCTACAGTGTATGCGACATAAAAGCCTGATGCATCAAATATGATACTACTAAAAAAACTAAACAAAAAACAAAAAACAAACAAAATAAACTTAGTGTCTTGCTGAAACTTTGTATTGAATTATTGGAGCACAGCTTTACACTCTTTACACAGAGTTTACACATTTATATTTCTCTCTAGTCAACATTCACGGTAAAAGGACTGTATAACCTATGATGTCACATCCTGTATAACAGAAGAGTTTGAATGACCAAGTTTGGGACTCAGTCAGTGCTGCATTAGAACTGAACATGATTACAATCTTTATTTCACTGATTCTGTTACTGTGCTGCAGCCAAGGTCTCCAAAATGTGCTAAAATTATCTTTGTAGCAACTGAAATACAACAACCCTTTAAACGTATGCATGTTTTTGTATGTATGTTTCATGTATGTATGTTTTTCTTTTAATATTCACAGGCACTGTAGGTTGGAGTGATGTTGTACAAGAACCTATTTTTGGAAAGTAAAAGGAGTTCTGCAGTTATGAACTGCATACAAAATAAGGGTGCTACCTACAATCAGATGTACTGGTACAAACAGCGTCCAGGACAGAATCTCATACTAATCACTAATGCTTATGGAGAGCCAGAATTTGGAGCTGTTGATAAAAACAAATTTGGAGTGCAAAAATGTGATCCTAAAAATGGGTCTCTTACTGTACAGGATATAGAGCCAGATGACAGTGCCATATATTTCTATGCAGTGATTGAACACTCAAAGGCTGTGTGAGGTGTGTCAAAGGCTGGAGAGTGCTGTATAAAAACATTATTGCATAAAAAGATCAGCATTAGTCAACAGGTGGCAGTCTGGTATAACCAATGCACTGTACTGTATAAGAACCGTTGATACAGGTGTAAGCCGAACCGATAAGGAATATTCCCAGGTGGAATTTATGTCAGTCTATAGACAGCTGATAGCTGATAACCACAGAAAAGGATGTTGACTTTGACCTCAGTTTTTAGAAGATTTTAATTATAATTATAAAGGATTTAATTAAAAAGTTCTTCTGAAAGTAAACGAAACCAAGATCTGTATCACATCCAGATGGAGTTGGCTTTACTTCCTGCCAACATTTACCAACTACTGAATTAAGATACAGTAACAGAAATGTTTCTTGGTGTGTATAATTCAATTGTTTATCTACAATTGGAGGTAAAAAAAAAAAAAACCTGTAGATGCATTTTTTCCCCCAAGTTGAGAATAGCTGAGATATAGCTGACATCACTTCCTCTCACTCATGTCATTAATGCGCAGCAGAAGCACTTGAAGAAAGAAATCATGATGAACACATTCCTCAGTGCATCTGTATGCATAATGATATTTACAGGTAATAACAACAAACAAATCTGCATTCCATACATGGATATATCCTGTTTTACACTGGTATACACTGTTTTTGTTTTCTCCACAGCTGCCTGTCTTGGTAAAACTGTTCTCCAGACGCCTGACAACCTCATCAAGAATCAAGATGAATCTGCTGTGATCATGTGCTCTCACAAGATACCAAGCTATTACCAAATATTATGGTACGAACAAAGTCCAGACATGTTGGGCTTAAA
This sequence comes from Sinocyclocheilus grahami, assembly GCF_001515645.1. Taxonomy (NCBI): domain Eukaryota; kingdom Metazoa; phylum Chordata; class Actinopteri; order Cypriniformes; family Cyprinidae; genus Sinocyclocheilus; species Sinocyclocheilus grahami. Next base: position 582,969 of record NW_015505265.1, on the reverse strand, counting down.
GTTGATGGGATATCTTAATAATGATGCTGAGAATAAAGAGCCTGAATTTGACAAGAAGATCAAATTGGATGGAGATGGGAGAAATGATGGCACTCTGATTATCAGCAACCTCACACTGAAGGACAGTGCAGTGTATTTCTGTGCAGCATATTACACAGTGCTCAGAATCACCTCTGTCTAGTACAAAAACCTCTTTTAACCGGCTTGCTTCTGTGAAAGGCATATTTATTTCTCTACACACCTGTGGGTTTTGATTCAAGGCCAACACTGAACACAATAGGTCTAACAAATGTAGCAAATAATGAAGCAAAAAAAAAAAAAACATATTTAGTCTAAAATAATTCTGTAATTATTTTGTTGTAAAACTAAAAACTCAAATTTCCTCACCCTGTCCTTCCCACTGAAATTTCACGTTAACATTCAGTCACTTGTAGGCAGTTTTTGAATTAAACATTTTGCTCAGGCATGATAATGAGGTCGCATCCTGTACTGCCAACTAAAATGTTTATCATCACAGATCATGATTTAACCCATCCAGCCTCAACGTGACACGATGAGGAGCATTATTCTGTTCATCCTGTTGCTACATTGGAGCCAAGGTATTCAAACTCAATCTCCATGAAAGACATTATAGAATAAACTATAATAGAAACCAAAAGTTCAAATTATTACATAAATATATTAGTTTTCTTCTCTATATTTCAATTAGCAGGTATCAGTGATGTTTCAAAAGTTCCAAGTGTTTTAATGGCAGTAAAAGGAAGTTCTGTTCAACTGAACTGCACACAAAAAGGATTCTTGTTTGTCCAGACGTACTGGTATCAACAGCGCCCAGGACAAACTATGACTTTAATCGTGTTCACAAACACTTACACTCAACCAGAATATGGTGATTTTGATCCATACTTTTCAGTCATTAAAACTGTTCCAGAGAGTGGATCTCTGACTGTGAACAATCTGTTCTGTTCACATGAACTGCACACACAATAAGGGCTCAACATGCAGCAAATGTACTGGTACAGACAGCGACAAGGACAAACTATGAGACTCATAGCATTCACAACCTCTTTCACCGAACCAGAATATGGAGATTCTGAGCAGAATAAATTTGTGGCCAATAAAACGGTTGCTGAGAGTGGATCTCTGACTGTGAACTGTTTCGAGCCGAATGATAGCGCCACATATTTCTGTTCAATGAGTGAATACACAGTGTATCAAACGCTGGGGATAGCTGTACAAAAAAACAGGTGTCTTAAAATTAGAAGTAAGCATTGATCAACAGGTGTGATTCAAGAAATTTTCTGCCTACCTACAATGCAAAAAAAAAAAAAAGCTGTTTGCATTAAATATTTTAATGAATGACAATGAATCATTATCACTGTCCATCTTCTGTAAATCAAAAGTGCAAAACAAATATGCACTAAAATAACATCATACAGATTGTTTTATTCTAAATGTTACTATACACATCTGCTTTTTTTCTTCCACAGTTGCCTGTCTTGGTAAATCTGTTCTCCAGACGCCTGATGACCTCTTGAAGAATCAAGATGAATCTGCTGTGATCACTTGTACTCACAAGAGACAAAGCTATGACTGAATATTATGGTACAAACAAAGTCAGGATGTGTTGGGCTTCAAGTTGATGGGAAACCTTTATTATAAGGTTGAAACCAGTGAGCCTGAATTTTTAAACAAGATCAAACTGGAGGGAGATGGAAGAGATAAAGGCACTCTGATTATCAGCAACCTCACGCTGACTGACAGTGCAGTGTATTTCTGTGCAGCATATACAAAAATGGCTTAATTCAGTAAAAAGCATATTTATGTTCCTGTGGGTTTTGAAGTGCAGCAATGTTAGACGAGTCATATGAATAATCACATAGATGTATTAGCATATTAATTGTTTTGACAAAACAATTTGTTTTGAACTTAAAACATATCTAATATATACAGGTGCATCTCAATAAATTAGAATGTCGTGGAAAAGTTCATGTATTTCAGTAATTCAACTCAAATTTGGAAACTCGTGTATTAAATAAATTCAATGCACACAGACTGAAGTTGTTTAAGTCTTTGGTTCTTTTAATTGTGATGATTTTGGCTCACATTTAACAAAAAACCCACCAATTCACTATCTCAACAAATTAGAATACTTCATAAGACCAATAAAAAAACATTTTTAGTGAATTGTTGGCCTTCTGGAAAGTATGTTAATTTACTGTACATGTACTCAATACTTGGTACTTTCCCTTCTGCTGTCCTTTAAAGCAGACAAAGAGCTGGTCTGAGGTCCTGAAGCTCTGCGTCTGGTCCACGTAAATGCGCAAAGTGTGAACGGGACAGAACAAAGCGATGGCTGGGTCTGCCTCCTCGCAGGGCAGCGCTTGCAATTTCACCACCTGATCCCTGAAAGGCGTTGTGGGCACATATCCGGCCCTGGGTCTCAGTACAACGTGAGAGTCGGCCGGTCCGAATTCCAGGCACGTGTCATCAACCAAAAATGCCTGCAGGTCCCCCACCCTCTTGACCGAAGCCAGTGCAGTGAGGAGCACTGTCTTTAGCGACAGAAACTTAAGCTCTACTGACTGAAGGGTTTCGAAGGGCTCCTCCTTCAAGGCCATCAGGACCGAGGGGAGATCCCAAGAGGATACCAGGTTGGGGCACGGAGGATTCAGCCTCCTCGCGCCCCTAAGGAACCTGATGATCAAGTCGTGCTTCCCAACGGACTTGCCGTCTACTGCACCGCGATGTGCTGCGATAGCAGCAACATATACTTTGAGGGTGGAGGGAGACATCCTTCAATCCAGCCCTTCTTGCAGAAATGAGAGCGCGACCGGGATCAGGCATCTACGGGGGTCTTACCGCCGGGAAGAACACCAATCGACGAACAGGTTCCACTTCAGCATGTCTTGTAGAGGACGCTCTAGCTAAAGTGATGGTGTTTACTTCCACTGGGGGTAGACCGCCTAGAACCTGCATGACTCGTCTAGAGACCACACGTGGAGATACCACAGGTCTGGGCGCGGGTGCGAGAAAGGAGATCCTTCTTCAGAGGAATATGCCAAGGAGGGGCTGTCGCGAGGATCATCAGTTCTCGGAACCAAGTCCGACCGGGCCAGTATGGCGCTACTAAGAGGACCTGCTCCTCGTCCTCCCTGACCTTGCACAATGTCTGTCCAAGAAGGCTCACTGGGGGAGACATATACTTGCGTAGGCCCCCAAGGCCAGTGGAACGTGTCCGGAGAGGCAAACAGGCCTACCTGAGCGTCCCCAAAGCATCTCCAGATCAGCTGGACTGTCTCGGGGGGGAGTCGCCATTCTCCCGGAAGGACGGGCCAGCGTGAGAGCTCATTGGCTGCATGATTGAGCTTGCCTGGGATGGGAATGGTGCGAAGCGACCTCAGATGCTTCTGATTCCAAAGGAGGAGATGGCGGGCGAGTTGCGACCTGCAACGGGAGCGTAGAACGTCGTGGTGGTTGGTGTACACAACGGTCGCAGTATTGTCCATCCGGACCAGTACATGCTTGTCGTGTAGCAGCAATTTGAATCGAGAAGAGCAAGCCACACTGCTAGCAACTCGAGGCAATTGATATGCCACTGCAGACAAGGCCCCGTCCAGGTGCCCGATGCTGCATGCCCATTGCACATGGCCCCCCAGCCTATGGCAGAGGCATCTGTTGAGACAGCAACATGCCTGGACACTTGCACTAGGGGAACTCCCGCCCGAAGAAAGGCAAGGTCTGACCACGGGCTGAAGGTCAGGCGGCATGACAGGGTGACTGAGACCCGGTGAGTGCCGCATTACCATGCCCATCTTGGGTCGTGAATCCAACGCTGAAGTTGTCTCATATGAAGCAATTCGAGCGGTGTGACAGCGGCAGCAGATGCCATATGCCCCAGGAGCCACTGAAACTGTTTCAGTGGGACTGTCCTTCTGCGCTGAAATGACTCCAGGCAGTTCAGCTTCGACTGAGCACGCTCCACTGAGAAGCGTGCTGTTAGATTGACCGAGTCCAACTCCATACCGAGAAAAAGATCCTCTGCACGGGGGAGAGTTTGCTCTTTTCCCAGTTGACCCAAAGCCCCAACCGGCTGAGGTGGCTGAGTACCACATCCCGGTGTTCGCACAACTGTGATCGAGACTGGGCCAGTATGAGCCAGCCGTTGAGGTAGTTGAGAATGCGAATGCCTCTTTCCCTCAACAGGAGGAGGGCTGCATCCATGACCTTGGTGAAGACACAAGGCGACAGGGATAGCCCGAAGGTGAGGACCTTGTACTGAAATGCCCGTCCCTCGAATGCAAAGTGGAGAATTGAGACATGAAAGTACGTGTCATTCAGGTCGATCGTTGCAAACCAATCGTGAGGACTAATGCATTGGAAAATGTGTTCCTGCGTTAACATCTTGAATGAGAGCTTATGGAGAGCCCAGTTCAAGACACGCATATCCAGACTGGCCGCAATCCACCACCTTACTTGGGTACAAAGAAGTACGGTCTGTAAAACAGTGTCTTCAACATCGGCTGGAGGGGACGGCTGTATCGTATCCTTCGCCAGTAGGACTACAATATCTGCCCTTAGGCCAAGAGCTCAAGCCTGGGGGATGCCGGGCGAATTGAATCGCATAGCCGGGTGTGATGGTCCAGCGAGCCAGCGAGGCTGCCTGAGAGGCACTAGTTAGGCCTCCAGAGACTGCAAGCAGAGTCAAAGGGACCACAGACGTACCCGCAGTGAGGCAGCGTGGTGGAGCACAGGGACCCGACTCGGAAGACACAGCATCCTCGAACCGGGCCCTGCTGCCTGCTGGCGAAAGAAGAGGGCGATGAGAGTGGCAAGGCCTAGCGTTGCACACTGCCATCCATGTCCTCTTGTGACTCAGAGATAGAGGAAACTGCTCCTTACTGCACTGGCCATAAAGCCTGTGGTGGAACAGAAACTTGACTTAAAAGGTTCTCTACCCGGCCCTCCTCCGGGGGAAGAGCAGCTCCCTCCATCTCTGGGTCACCCATCTCAGGAGTGGTTTTGCCCACTGTTTGGAGGATTTAACAGTGGCTGAGATGGGTGGCGTCGTCTCCCCTGCCCCCCGCACGATATCACGGATGAGCTGGCCATGCTGGAGCATTTTATAATTAATTATTTTGCCACAGAGGACAGACGCCCTTGGTGACGAGCAGGCTGAGGGGCAGCTCCTAATGGCTGGTAGCACATTGGGGCATGTTCTTGATAGCCTTAGCCTGCTTCTGGACTGCGGAGAACTGCTGGGCACAGTCCTCAACAGTGTCGCTGAAAAGGCCACCTTGTGAGATGGGAGAATCAAGTAAGCACACTTAGGTGACAACTCGCACCTCTGCAAGGTTTAGCCAAGGGGGCTTCTGGATCAACCAAGTGGACATCGTTTGGCCATCATGGTCAGTCATCGTGCACAGTTCCTGCATCAACCCCGGCTCAAAACTACCCTTGTGCATTTTGAGTGCTTTGGTGTGATAAATTGCAGGGTGGCCATCGCATGCATGGCAGACAGCCTGTCCAGCGACACTGCAAGCCTTAGCAAACAGAGCTGCTGTTATCTTACAGGTGCTGGCAGCACTTTGCAGGCATACACCACAACTACATACTCCACCTGGGGAATCCCCACAAACCCCTGACCGCCCCACCATCAAGGGTAGTGAGAGAGGAAAAACTTAGGCAGATTTTGGCATTTTCGGCCTTCCATACTGGCACTAATTTGCCTCCATGCTGCCAAAGCTTTTCATGCACCTCCGGAAAGAAAGGCGCGGGGGCGGGGTAAGGTGATTAAGCCCAGGGATGCGAGGCAATCTACCGGCCGCGATCACTTAGAATGAGTCCGAGCGCGCAGCTGCCCGGGCAAGCATGGCTACCAACTCTGAATCCGATTTAGCAGAAGCAAACACCACATAAGCGGGAAATTCCACGTCATCTTCATATCCAGAGCATAATAGCCCCCTCTCCAATGCAGTAATCGACATCTGAACCTCATCTAGAGCAGCAAGCGACGCGATGGGTTGCCGTGACAACCCGCGCTGTCAGCTGGCGGCTCGACAGCATACGACATGCTGAGGAGCGAGAGGGCCACAGGGATTTTGCCTGCGGAAGGCTCTAGCTGTGATTGGTCTCCCAAGGTGTCACGCAGACCTGCGGCTGTGCTTTTACACTCAGCAGCAGCTGGGCAACAGGAAAGGGGACTCAGCCTTTACAGAAAAGGAGAGTCGCGACCGGCGTGTCGAAGTGGTCATGTTCCACGGGAACATAAACCACTCACGAACACAGTCTCAGCATGCTTAAGCCCAGGCATGCGAGACAGTGATCGTGACCATCAGATGAGGCCAGGAACGACCGCACCCAGAAACGCACAGACAGAGAGGCGTCTTCAAAAAGAAGCTTACTGTCCGCTAGCTCTTTTACGGAAAAAGCTATTTTAGCACTGAAGCACCCAGGGGAACGGTGCAGGAATGTTTGATAAGCCTGCAGCGTGCACAATGCAGAGAAAAGTTCTTTCACTAGCGACCACCGCTGATGTGCCGTCACACCAACGCTCTCTAGAGGGCTTTCACCTGGTTCGTTGCTTACACACTCGAATGATGATTGCACAGCAGAATCATGAGAAACGCTCGGCTCCGAAGCGAAAAGCTGAATGTGCTGAATGTCACGAACACAGTCTCAGCATGCTTAAGCCCAGGCATGCGAGACAGTGATCGTGACCATCAGATGAGGCCAGGAACGACCGCACCCAGAAACGCACAGACAGAGAGGCGTCTTCAAAAAGAAGCTTACTGTCCGCTAGCTCTTTTACGGAAAAAGCTATTTTAGCACTGAAGCACCCAGGGGAACGGTGCAGGAATGTTTGATAAGCCTGCAGCATGCACAATGCAGAGAAAAGTTCTTTCACTAGCAACCACCGTTGATGTGCCGTCACACCAACGCTCTCTAGAGGGCTTTCACCTGGTTCGTTGCTTACACACTCGAACGATGATTGCAGAGCAGAATCGTGAGAAACGCTCGGCTCCGAAGCGAAAAGCTGAATGTGCGACTGCACGCGCTCTCCTTATATACCTGTGCTGGGGGGGTGGGGTGCGTGATGCAAAGCTCGCACGCCAACATTCATTGGCTTGTTTTGTTAACACTCAAAGGCGATTGGGCTCTCAGGCGAGATCCCAATTCGTCAGTCACTGCTGAAGTAACGTCGAACATGACTGACTGAAAGGGAACAATATGAATCTGCTCTGCAAGCTTAGGGGTGGGGGAAAAGAATCGATACAGCATAGTATCGCAATATTTTCCGCGGCAATACTGTATCGTTACACGGATGCCAAGTATCGATCTTTTATTATACTATTTGGTAGAATAATAAAAACAATTTCTTAACAATCCACTATATGGTGGTGTTGAGTTTTTTTCTGGTGAGGTCAGCTGGGTCACCTTCAGCATGCAGTAAGTTAGTAAAATAAAGAGGGCGGCATTGTGGAAAGTTATCAGGAAAGCCCCGTCCGCATTTAAATCGGATGTATGGACTTACTTCAGATTTGTAAACAAGGAGGGGATGTAAGTAGGGATGCACCGAAAATATAGGCTACATATAATAATAATAATATATATGGCGCGCCGCATCGCGCCCCGCCCGGCCGTGTTCAGCATGCAGGTTTCACTCTCTTCGTCACTGCTTGGTTTGACGCTCCGCTCAATATTCCTATCTATGAATGTGCGTTCCACTCGTGTACCGCTCACGCTCATCGCAAAAGCAAAGTCCACTCAAATAACGCGCTGACAGGAAATTTCTATGCAGTATAGGCCTACTTGTTCCGGTTTGCAGTAGCGCTACTGTGCTGTAACATGGTGTAGGCTAGTTCAGCTGTACTGGGCAACGCTGCTAAAATGATGCTACCTTCAGTGATGCTATGCTCTGCTCATATGCTCTGATAATAATAGCTTTGTAGGACTATACATTATTTGGATAATTAATCAAAAAACGACAACAACAAGTTATATCGGATTCTGTTATATAGAAGTGAATAAAAATAATACATTGATATTTAATATTAAAGGCAGAGTAAGTGATTTTTCAAAAACACTTTAAAAACTGAATCGGGCCAAATCGCAAAACAAACTTGTTGCCAATCAGCAATAAGGGGCGTGTCTACTCGTGATGTGGAGGAGAGCGTGTTCAGTGCATGGGACGGACATTAGCCGAGCCAGCGACAGAAAGATAGAGATGGCGGATAAAAAACAAAAGAGGAAAACGTCTGAGGAACGATAATGTTAGAAAACACTCTCTGTCTTTTGATGCCGTACCCCTCCTTTCTGTCTCTTTCTCTCTCCTTCTGTGAATCACCCCTCCTCTATCTGTTCTCTCTCTCTCTCTCTTGTATGGTGTTTGAATGTCTCTTACGCAATATTCAAGGTAAAGGAAGTCTATTCCTTATATGGATATGTTTTTCTGTATATGTGGCAATTTTATACAAAACACATGTTCTTGGGAAAAACATCCTGTATGGATATGTCCCCCTATCCTCATTGGTTAAGAGGGTAAAAACTCCCCTCGACATGCCTATATAAGATCTGTATTTCTGTGAATAAATTGAAGTATTGAGAATACATGGACTGTGTGTTTTCTTACTTCCCGGCCGTATTTATACACTTGGAGAGACTGAGAAAATTTCACGGTGGCAAAGAGAATATCGAGGGACCAAATTGTTATTTTTATTAACAAGTGGGGGCTCGTCCTTCCGGAATTTCTCAAAAAAGACAGGTAAGAAAATGTTTTCTTTTTCTTCCTGTCTGTAAGAGAAATTGAATTTATTCTCGTTTGCAATTTGATTGTGTCATATTTGGCATTAATCTGTTTTCCTCACATTTTATATGTGGGACGAAGAGTGAGAAGCTTTCCGTTTAACCTATCTATTTCAGAAAAATAGAGTAGTGGGAAAGATTTTAATTGCTCACTCTTGCCGTGAAAGTTCTCGGTTTCTTAAGTGATTTCATGAATAATACAGAATTTAAAGCTTTCTTTTGGCCAAAATATCAAAAAGTTAATATAAGACCGCGGTCTCTATTTTGTGTTTTGTTTGGCCATTCTATAAATTGTGAAAAGTGCACTAAAATTGACGAGACATCTTTGATCTCCGATGGGGCAGGCGATCTCCAAACCAATTCTTGGCGAGTTGCCAAGGGATTGGATGTACAGAAACAATAAAGGGCCAGATCAGGTTAAAACGACTGATAAAAAATCTTTTTTTCTAATGTCCCATGTTGACTCTCCCAGCTCGGCTCCGCCTCGGTATGATACTGTTGGAAAGCCTGAACAAGAAAAATTAACCCCTAATCGTCTGTATCCCCAACTACCTAGTGCGACTGATTTATACCCATTTGTGCAGATTCCAGACGGGTTTAAAATAACCCCGCTGGCAATGTCGGATGCTGTCGCGATTGCTAAAGATTTGCCAGATCCGTTACGGTGTCCGCATCAATATGTGTCTGTATTGAAGCGTTTAACCGGTTTGTTTTGGTGATTTCAAATATAAACATTGGCTACCAGAAATCACTTACTCTGCCTTTAAGGTAACACGTTTCAATAAGGTTCCATTAGTTAATGTATTAACTACCATGAACGAACAATGAACAATACATTTATTACAGTATTTATTAATCTTTCTTAATGTTAGTTAATGAGAATACAGTTATTCACTGTTAGTTCATGTTAATTCAGAGTGCATTAAAAAGCACAACTGTTGATTTTAATAATGTATTAGTAAATGTTGAAATTAACATGAACTAAGATTAGTAAATGCTGAAGAACTGTTGTTCATTCTTAGTTAAATAACTAAAGTAGTTAACTAATGGACCTTATTGTAAAGTGTTACCAATATTAATATAAATTCTGTCCAGTTTTATTTGTGTTACTTTCAGTAAAAGTGGTTATTTTATTGGCTTGTGTTTTTTAAAATTCAGTATAATTAAAATTGAGTTAAATTTAAAAAGTCTTACAAAATTACTTTATATTATTTAATAAAATAATAAATAATCATTACAAAGCAGTTTTTGGTTTTCGGCCAAGTGCATCCAGAATTTTCAGTTTATGTTTCGGCCCAGAATTTTCATTCCGGTGCATCCCTAGATGTAAGACTACATGTTTAATTTAATTTAATTTAAATTTAATAGTAATTTACTTTCAAATGCCCCAATTGCTGAATGGTCTGCACAACTTTTTAGTACAATTTCAAGTTGCACTGTTCAAAATACCTGTAGTAGCACAGCAGTGCATACCTGTTTATATTTAATCAAGGTGGACTAGATTAGACTGTAATACAAATAGTATTACCAGGTGCATACAACATTTATGACAGGTTTTCATGAAAGTGTTGGTCAGTTTGTCTGCTTGGCAATCCCATTTTGCACTGCAACAATAAAACTGAAGTGAGATAAACAAACTGAGAAATGTTTCTTTTTAGTTAAAACAGATGTTGTCAGAGTTTTCCTTTGGGGACATAATTTGAAGTTGGAAAAAGGTAATAAATTGCAATATATCGCAGAATATCGCAATATATTTAAAATCGCAATAATATTGTATCGTGACACAAGTATCATGATAATATCGTATCGTGAGGTCTCTGGTGATTCCCACCCCTAACCAAGCTATGACTATATTCTTTGGTACAAAAAAGACATCATGGGCTTCAAGTTCATGGGGTTTCTTAATTTCATAAATGACAACCCTGAATTGGAATTTAAAAACAAGATCAATCTGGATGGAGATAGAAGAAAGAATGGCACTATCAACACCCTCATGCTGAATGACAGTGCAGTGTATTTCTGTGCAGCATATGACACAGTGCTCAGAATCACCTCAGTCTAATACAAAAACCCTACTGTGTTATGAAGCTCATTGGACCCAAAAACATTTATTTTCCACAAACTTACACATTAAAAACTAATACAAGAGATATGTTTCAGAGATATGTTTTGTGCACATATGCTGTGAAAATAATATAAATATAAGGTTCCAGTACCATCAAAGAGAAATAATGACAGTCGTACAAGTATATCACCACATTAATAATAGCAAATTGTAAAACACTAAAGAACAGTTTTGTGCATATTTCACTTATCAAATCAGAGAAAATACTACCAAAAACAAGGCACTCTGCTAAAAAAAATATGGTTAATTTACCTGCTGAATTACTTTAGGTCTACTTAGGTTACTAGGGTCTACATGCATAAATAAATAAATTATATATATACAGTGGGTACGGAAAGTATTCAGACCCCCTTAAATTTTTCCCTCTTTGTTATATTGCAGCCATTTGCTAAAATCATTTAAGTTAATTTTTTTTCCTCATTAATGTACACACAGCACCCCATATTGACAGAAAAACACAGAATTGTTGACATTTTTGCAGATTTATTAAAAAAGAAAAACTGAAATATCACATGGTCCTAAGTATTCAGACCCTTTGCTCAGTATTTAGTAGAAGCACCCTTTTGATCGAATACAGCCATGAGTCTTTTTGGGAAAGACCCAACAAGTTTTCACCGTGGCGAAGCGAAGGCCAGCCCGGGGTTGTCATATGTGGTTGCCGCAAGCCTCCTTCGTCGAATCCACCGGCTGCGCCTCTAGCCGCCCGCCGCCACTCACTCTAGGCCACCGGCACATTTTATGGAGGACTGTTTACTGATCCTGGTAGAGTAGACTACAATGCCGGTTGTTCTGACTCTCAGATTGTAAGTGCGTTTTATATATTTAAAGAGTTTTTGTATTTTATATTTTTTATATTTAAAGCGAGTTTTTTGGGCAGTGTAGAGTAGGGCTTGTTGTTTGTAATTTCTCCGATCACAAATGCAGAGGCAGGTTTTATGTTTACGCGGCGCGATGCAACGCAATGCGTAAAAAGACAGTATAAGTCATTATAATCCATAATTATGTCCCCACTGGATGCAACGAATGCCTCGTTTATAATGGGTTTTCATGTTTTTGAATCATCGCTCCGGCCGGACAGGGCATCATCACCATATGGTGAAGGGTGTAACATTTCCGTCTCACGCTTGAGGTATTCGGCCAATCTCAACGCACTGGATAGCTGGTCAATCACAGCATACCTTGATTTTCAGACTGATGAGCTTTGTAAAAATCGACGCGTTTCAAAAAGGCAGGGCATAGAGGAGAAACAATAATGTACAGTATGTGGAAAATAATGTGTTTTTTGAACCTTAAACTGTATAAACACATTTCATTACACCAAATACACCAAATAATGTTCTTTTTAGCAACATCATATGACCCCTTTAACAAACATGGAGACAAACTTTCTTCACAGCATGGTGTGTATGGCAGGAAATTGCAGCAATTACAAAACCTCTGTAAAGGAGGCGCCAAGGGTCCATAATAGAATTTGTTAAGAAATAGGGGCGGTCAGGTGTCAACACTCATAGAGATGAGAAATGATATCAAACCAAACATCTTAATCTAAAAATTAAAATAAATATGAGAAGTGCCTTTTTTTCCACTTGAGCCCCTGCCCCTCAAAATGTCTGGGCACGTCCCTGCTCTCAGCCATGACTTATCATTACTGGAATATACATGGAATAAGAATTCTTTCACAGAGGATAAAAAAAAAATCAATTGGACGGAGATGGAACCAAGAAGCTAATACATTCTTAGTGTAATTGTGTCTTGCTAAAACATTATCGTTGAATTATAATCTGATGTACTGGTACAAACATCGTCCAGGAGAGGTTCTGTGAAAGGCATATTTATTTCTCTACACACCTGTGGGTTTTGATTCAAGGCCAATAACACAGTAGGTCTAGCAAATATAGCAGAAAGAAAGAAAGAGAAAGGGTTTAGATTATGCATATTAGGTCATAAATAATTATAATTAAGTATAAAATAATTACAAATGAATTGATTATTTGAATTAAAAATAAAATAATTATATAATTGTTTTGTTGTAAAACTAATAATTGTTGTGTTGCACTAATAATTTTTGTCTATGTAAAATTTTTTGCTCAGGCATGATAATGATGTCACATCCTATACTGCCAGCTAAAATGTTTATCATCACAGATCATGATTTAATCCATCCAGCCTCAACGTGACACGATGAGGAGCATTATTCTGTTCATCCTGTTGCTACATTGGAGCCAAGGTATTCAAACTCAATCTCCATGAAAGACATTAAACCATAATAGAAACCAAAAGTTAAAATTATTACAGAAAGATTTTACTTTTCTTCTTTATATTTAAATTTTCAGGTGACAGTGATGTTTCACAAGTTCCAAGTGTTTTAATGGCAGTAAAAGGGAGTTCTGTTCAGCTGAACTGCACACACAAAAAGGATTCAACGTTCACCCAGATGTACTGGTATCAACAGCGCCCAGGACAAACTATGACTCTAATCGTGTTCACAAGCACTTACACCAAACCAGAATATGATGATTATAATCCAAACAAATTTCCAGTCATTAAAACTGTTCCAGAGAGAACAAAGAATTAACTTGACGGAGCTCAAGTTAATTCCGCTTGACAGAGCGGATCTCTGACTGTGAACAATGTGGAGTCAGATGATAGTGCCGTCTATTTCTGCTCAGTCAGACAGCACACAGTGCAGTGAAGTTTGGCAAGAGTTGAACAAAAACAGCTGCCATAAACAATTACAGTAAGAGTGATCAACAGGGGGCAATGTGATTCAACAAATGTGCAACCTGTTCATCTAGATTTGCTGTATTATATAATTTCTCCACCACCTCAAACTTCACTTCCTGTTTGTTGCTGCCGTGTGGTTTGAGTTTGAGCTCCGTCAAGTTAATTCTTTGTCGTCTAATTTTTTATCTTAAAATCAATTTTATACACCAACTTTTTTTATAAAACATTACATTTGTATGTACTACTGTATGCAAACTCTGAACTAAATCCAGTCCATGAACTTTTCTTGACAGATGGCTAGGTCATTGAGCTGAACAATAAAACTGGTTGTGGTCTGATGTTTGTGCTGAACTGTTCATACTTTCATGTTTCCCGTTTGTACTGCTTTTTCCCTGTATTATTATGACCTATGATGTCATTTCCTGTTCAACAACGGCTTGATCTTGAATCTATTGAAAGGTTGGGACTCACTGTACACCTCACCGAACTCAACATGACCAGGGCCATTATTTCATGGATTCTGTTACGGCACTGCAGTCAAGGTATCAAAACCTCTTACAATTATCTCCATAGTAACTGAAACAATCTAATCTTACATTTTAACAAAATTAAACTGTGATTTTTCCACAGGAACAGTGGGTGCAGATGATGTTATACAAGAACCTAAGATACTTTGGGGACAAAAGGAGAGCTCTGTTCACATGAACTGCACACACAATAAGGGCTCAACATACAGACAAATGTACTGGTACAGACAGCGACAAGGACAAACTATGAGACTCATAGCATTCACAACCTCTTACACCAAACCAGAATATGAAGATTCTGAGCTGAATAAATTTGTGGCCAATAAAACGGTTGCTGAGAGTGGATCTCTGACTGTGAACAATTTGCAGCTGAATGATAGTGCCACATATTTCTGTTCAGTGAGTGAATACACAGTGTATCGAACTCTGGAGAGAGCTGTACAAAAAACAGGTGTTTTAAAATTAGAGATAATTATTGATCAACAGGTGGCAGTGTGATCCAATAAATTTTCTGCCTACTCACAATGCAAAACAAATGTAGCTGTTTGCATAAGAGATTTTAATGAATGATAATGAATCATTATGACTGCCCACCTTCTGTAAATAAAAAGCATGCACAGTCTAAGTCTCTGCATATCAGTTCTGATATTTATACACAACTTGTGCAGTTTGAATCTTATTTTCCCTATTTTATTTCTCTTTTCTCCTAGGTTTTACCAGTTAGGACCTAATATAGCTGACATCACTTCCTCCGGCTGGTGCTTTTATTTCATAGCAGAAGCACTTGGTGAAAGAAACCATGATGAACATATTCAATAGCGTATCTGTGTCACTAATGATATTTACAGGTACTATTAAACAAATATGCACTAAAAATAGCATCATACAGATCGTTTTATTCTAAATGTTAGATACAACTGCTTTTTTAATTTATTTTTTCTTTCTTTTACAGTTGCCTGTCTTGGTAAATCTGTTCTCCAGATGCCTGATGACCTCTTGAAGAAACAAGATGAATTTGCTGTGATCACATGTACTCACAAGATACAGAGCTACAGTGCCTTGCGAAAATATTCATACCCCTTAATTTTTTTTTTACATGTTGTCATGTTGCTGCCATATGCTAAACTGCTTTAAATTACATTTACATTTACATTTAGTCATTTAGCAGACGCTTTTATCCAAAGTGACTTACAATTGGGGGATACATAAAGCGATTCTTCTTAAAGAGGCAAACAGACACAAGAAGTGGTTGTAATACCAAGTTCTTAGACATTGTTCAAATAAGTACAAGCTAGAAAGAGAAGGAATAAATAAAGAGAGAGAAACTTTTTTTTTATGATGAAGTCAAGTAGCTTCCAAAGAGATGAGTTTTCAGCTGTCGCTTGAAAATTGTCAGGGATTCAGCATTCCGGATAGGGGTGGGAAGATCGTTCCACCAGCCAGGAGTGGTGAACGAGAATGTTCTGGAAAGTGATTTTGAGCCTCTCTGTGATGGTACCACGAGGCGTCGCTCACTAGCGGATCTCAGACTTCTGAAGGGGATGTAAATTCGTAGTAGTGAGTGGAAGTAGGCGGGTGCTGAGCCTGTGGCTGTTCTATATGCAAGCATCAATGTCTGGAACTTGATTCGAGCCGCAACCGGTAGCCAGTGCAAGGAGATAAAGAGAGGTGTAACATGGGAATAAAAGCGAGGCTCCTATCTTCTTGAATGGGGGAAACCAAAATCTACCAAATTTGTCAAGATTACATTTCAAGAATATATTTCAAGACGGCTATAAAAGCTAACAACAGCAATATCAAATACCAATCAAAAATACAAACGCAAACAAAAATATAACGTAGAAATAGGCAGAAAACGAAATATTCCTTCTTAGCAGCAAGTAATAATTCCAACAGCAGATTTATAACCAAGTATTACGCAGGACACTCACGTGCAGCCGTCTGTCTCTTCTGTTGACTAATCGCTAATCGCTAAAGTTGACTAATCGCTTGACCCAAGTTATGACAGTGACCAAGCACCAAAAAAATTACTTTTTTCCCACGTCAATCTACACTCCATACACCATAATGGTAAAGCAAAAAACAGGTTTTTAACATATTTGCAAATTTATTAAAAATAAAAAACGTAAATGATTCCATTGCATAAGTATTCATTCGTTATCTGGGACAGTTGAAATTTAGCTCAGGAGCATTCGTTTTGCTTGTAGATGTTACTACAGGTAGGTGTACACTTCGAGTGAAGTTAACCTGTGGCTAATTCAATTGAATGGATATGATTTGAAATGGCACACACATCTTAATAAAAGGTCTAACAGCTTAAAATGCATATCAGAGCAAAAACCAAGCCCTGAGGTCAAAAGAACTGCCTGTAGAGCTCAGAAACAGGTTTGTGTCAAGCTACACATCTGGGGAAGATTTCAGAAAAAAAAATTGTGCTTCATTGAAGGGTCACAGAAGCATGTAGTCTCTGTTACCCTTAATGGAAGAAGTTAGAAACAACCAGGACTCTTCCTAGAGCTGGCGTTCTGGCCAAACTGAGCAACTGATGGAGAAGGGTCTTCTTTAGAGTGGTGACAAAGACCATGATGGTCACTCTAGTTGAGCTCCATGATCCTATATGCAGATAGGAGAAATCTATAGAAGGACAAATATCACTGCAACACTCCACCGATATGGGCTTTATGTCGGAGTGGCCAGACTCAATCTTCTCCTCAGTGAAGACACATGAAAACACACTTGGATTTTGCATAAAAACCCCTAAAGGACTCTCAGACTCTGAGAAACAAGTCTCTGGTCTGATGAACCTCAATTCCAAGCATCATGTTTGAAGGAAACCAGGCACTGTTCATCACCTGAAGTGTACCACCCCAAAAGTAAAGTGTGCTGGTAGCAGCCTCATGCTGTGGGGCTGTTTTTCAGTGGCAGGGACCGAGGGACTCGTCAGAGTAGAAGATAAGCTCAATGCACCAAAATATTGAGTTAGCCTTAATGAAAACCTAATCCAGAGCATTCAGAACCTCAGACTGGGCAGAAAGTTCACCTTCCAATAGGACAATGAACCTAAGCACACAGCACAAGTGGCTTATAGACAACTCTGTGAATGTCCTTGAGTGGCCCAGACAGAGCCTGAGCTTGAACCCAATCAAATAATTCTGGAGAAACTTGAAAATATGCTTTTGCTCCCATCCAACCTGACAGAGCTTGAGAGGTGAAGAGGTGAGGAGAAGAATGGCAGATAATTGCCAAATGATGATGATCAAAGCTTGTCGCATTAAACAAAAAAAGACTTGAGCCTGTAAAGGTGCTTCAGCAAAATATTTAGTGAATACTTATGCAATGAACTTATTTCAGTTTTTTTATTTTTAATAAATTTACGAAGTTGTGACAATTCTGTTTTTGCTTTGTCAGTATGGTGTATGGAGTGTAGATTGACGTGGAAAAAAAGTAATTTAAAGCAGTTTAGCATAAGGCAGCAACATAACAAAATGTGAAAAAATGAATGGGGTATGAATACTTTCGCAAGGCACTCTATGACCGAATACTATGGTGAAAACATAGTCAGGACACGTTGGGCTTTAAGTTGATGGGAAGCCTTTATATTAACATTGAGACAAGTGAGCCTGAATTTTTAAACAAGATCAAATTGGAGGGAGATGGAAGCGGTAATGGTACTCTGACTATCAGCAACCTCACGCTGACTGACAGTGCAGTGTATTTCTGTGCAGCATATTACACAGTGCTCAGAATCACCTCTGTCTAATACAAAAACCTCTATAAAATGGCTTAATTCAATAAAAAGCATATTTATGTTCCTCCTTACACCTGTGGGTTTTGATTCAGTGCCAATAATATTGATAAAACTTCAGTGAAGTGCAACAATGTTAGATGAGTCATATAAATAAGCACATATTTATATTAGCAAATTAATTGTTTTGACAAAACAATTTGTTTTGAACTTAAAACAAGTCTAAATAGTTAAAAATATGAATAAAAATGTTATGCATATCAGGTAATAAACACACATATTTAGTCAAAATACAATTATGTTCATTATGTTTTGTTGCAAAACTTGCTACATTGTGGCCAAGGTATTCAAATAGTCGCCATAATAGAAAAATCTCTTGGAATTGTTTTATTTTTATGTCCCTGTCAATATTTCAGTTTGAGCTATCAGTAATATTTCATAAATTCCTAGTGTTTTAAAGGCAGTAAAGGGGGAGTTCTGTTCAAATTAGCTGCACACACATACCTTATGACACTTATTGTGTTCACAACCAATTTCAAATGTGCAAAGTGCAAACTCAATCTTCTGCACATAGAAAGAGCTTGTTCTACTGCAAAAACTAAGTGTGCTGGTAGCAGCCTCATGCTGTGGGGCTGTTTTTCAGTGGCAGGGACCGAGGGACTCGTCAGAGTAGAAGATAAGCTCAATGCACCAAAATATTGAGTTAGCCTTAATGAAAACCTAATCCAGAGCATTCAGAACCTCAGACTGGGCAGAAAGTTCACCTTCCAATAGGACAATGAACCTAAGCACACAGCACAAGTGGCTTATAGACAACTCTGTGAATGTCCTTGAGTGGCCCAGACAGAGCCTGAGCTTGAACCCAATCAAATAATTCTGGAGAAACTTGAAAATATGCTTTTGCTCCCATCCAACCTGACAGAGCTTGAGAGGTGAAGAGGTGAGGAGAAGAATGGCAGATAATTGCCAAATGATGATGATCAAAGCTTGTCGCATTAAACAAAAAAAGACTTGAGCCTGTAAAGGTGCTTCAGCAAAATATTTAGTGAATACTTATGCAATGAACTTATTTCAGTTTTTTTATTTTTAATAAATTTACGAAGTTGTGACAATTCTGTTTTTGCTTTGTCAGTATGGTGTATGGAGTGTAGATTGACGTGGAAAAAAAGTAATTTAAAGCAGTTTAGCATAAGGCAGCAACATAACAAAATGTGAAAAAATGAATGGGGTATGAATACTTTCGCAAGGCACTCTATGACCGAATACTATGGTGAAAACATAGTCAGGACACGTTGGGCTTTAAGTTGATGGGAAGCCTTTATATTAACATTGAGACAAGTGAGCCTGAATTTTTAAACAAGATCAAATTGGAGGGAGATGGAAGCGGTAATGGTACTCTGACTATCAGCAACCTCACGCTGACTGACAGTGCAGTGTATTTCTGTGCAGCATATTACACAGTGCTCAGAATCACCTCTGTCTAATACAAAAACCTCTATAAAATGGCTTAATTCAATAAAAAGCATATTTATGTTCCTCCTTACACCTGTGGGTTTTGATTCAGTGCCAATAATATTGATAAAACTTCAGTGAAGTGCAACAATGTTAGATGAGTCATATAAATAAGCACATATTTATATTAGCAAATTAATTGTTTTGACAAAACAATTTGTTTTGAACTTAAAACAAGTCTAAATAGTTAAAAATATGAATAAAAATGTTATGCATATCAGGTAATAAACACACATATTTAGTCAAAATACAATTATGTTCATTATGTTTTGTTGCAAAACTTGCTACATTGTGGCCAAGGTATTCAAATAGTCGCCATAATAGAAAAATCTCTTGGAATTGTTTTATTTTTATGTCCCTGTCAATATTTCAGTTTGAGCTATCAGTAATATTTCATAAATTCCTAGTGTTTTAAAGGCAGTAAAGGGGGAGTTCTGTTCAAATTAGCTGCACACACATACCTTATGACACTTATTGTG
Source organism: Sinocyclocheilus grahami (assembly GCF_001515645.1). Taxonomy (NCBI): domain Eukaryota; kingdom Metazoa; phylum Chordata; class Actinopteri; order Cypriniformes; family Cyprinidae; genus Sinocyclocheilus; species Sinocyclocheilus grahami. The sequence continues at coordinate 563,052 of NW_015505265.1, read as the reverse complement.
TTCACAACCAATTTCAAATGTGCAAAGTGCAAACTCAATCTTCTGCACATAGAAAGAGCTTGTTCTACTGCAAAAACTAAACATCAAACACTTTAGTTTTAGTGTTGAATGTATAATCAACCTTTAGAACTGATATTTTACTGTCCGTGTACCCTACAGATGATATCACTTCCTCCCTCTTGTGCCTGTACTTCATCATAGTAGAAGTACTCACTTTATTACAAAGAGCTGACACGATGAACACTTTCCTTATCAGATCTGCATGTCTGTTGTGGCTAACAGGTAATAGTCAAAAATATGTTGTGCAAGTGATGATTAACTGTGATGGAAATGTTACTTCCATGTTATAATGATAATTTTATTTCAAACATTACTAATCACTACAAACAATGTTATCTTTCTTCATGGACAGTGGCACATCATGCAAAAACTGTTCTACAGAGTCCTGATGACCTCTTAAAGAACCAAAATGAATTGGCTGTTATCGTCTGTTCTCACAATATACAGAACTATGACCGAATGCTGTGGTACAAACAGAGTCAGGACATGCCTGGACTCAAGTTCATGGGATACCTTTATGCTGATCAGAATATAGAGCCTGAATTTACAAACAAGATCAAATTGGAGGGAGATGCAAAGAGAAATGGCACTCTGACTATCAACAACCTCACACCACAAGACAACGCAGTGTATTTCTGTGCAGCATATTACACAGTGATATAGACAATGAAGCCTTAATACAAAAAGCTCTCTAGTCTGTGCTTCCGCATCAGCTCTGCCTCATCTGCGAAGGGCTCAGGGTTTGATTTGCTGCCAACATTGAGGTTAATTATCTTGTTAAATAACATGCACACAAATGTCTAAGAGTGTTTGAGGAATCCCATGTGAGAATAGAACAATCCCACCACATTTTGACACCTCATAGAGTCAATTAAATTGATACACAAGTTGTATACTTAGCATCCCAGAACAGTAGAGGGAGTCCTTTCTATGGTAATGCTAAATCTGGACAGCATTGAAGAATATACACAATTTAGCGATTTTAAAATAAATGCACGTTTAAAGAATAATAAAAATCATCATATTATTGGCTTGGAAGATAACAAGAGAAATCCATTACTGTTAATTATGATTTTCTCTTTTAACCTTTTTGTGGAATGACATCAGAAATGACATCATTTCCTACTAGAAGTGCCTTCCTGCATTTAATTCACAGCACTGTCACTAAAAGCAAAGATGACTAGCATCATTACAAGTGTTTGTGTTTCTCTAGTATGCCTCACAGGTAACCATTTGTAATACAAATTTGTTTCATGTTTATTATGTGCATTTGTTTTACACTAAACACTGATTGTCATTGTATATGTGTGTTTTCTCTCATTACAGCTGCATGTTTTGGTAAAACTGTTTTCCAATCACCTGGTGACCTCATTAAGAACCAGGATGAATCTGCAGTGATCATATGTACACATAATATACCAAACTATGAACGTATTCTTTGGTACAAAAAAGACATCATGAGCTTTAAGTTCATGGGATACCTTAATCTTGACTTTAAATACCCAGAGCCTGAATTTGAAAACAAGATCAAACTGGATGGAGATGGACAGAAAAATGGCACTCTGACTATCAACAACCTCACGCTGACTGACAGCGCAGTGTATTTCTGTGCAGCATATGACACAGTGCTCAGAATCACCTCTGTCTAGTACAAAAACCTTCCTCAGTCACAAACTTGAAATTCAGTGCTTATCAGCAAATTCACTCCCACTCTGCACCTGGACCTGTGGAGTTTGATTTAGTACCAGTAATAAGAAAAACAAAGTCTTAGCATTGCACAAATAAACTGTTCCATCATTCCTATAAAACTGATTAGTTTAGAACAGACATTCATTCCTGTTATGCAGTACCCTTTGAACCCTTTGAAATTAAATTGAAAATGTGACAACAGAAACAAAAATCTAACTTTCTTTAGGATGGTGCCATTAAAAAAAAACGTTTGTTATACGAAAAAGTAACAGGATGGAAAGTGAAAGGACAGGACAAAAATCTAAAAAAATTATTACCCAAGTAAAACAATATTTTTAAGCTAACATGTTTAGTTTGAAATGTTTTGATTCCACAAAGGAAATATTAAGAAACACCTGCAATATTTCTAAATGAAGGGTTTGGAACCTGTAAAGCGCTGCATATACGTGCCTCTACCTACATTTCTGCAAAACTCAAAACACGTAGCCTACTTATACATACACTGCATTTACCAGTTGAAATGAACACGAGAGGCAGTAAAACTCCCACAACTTTTATTATTTTTCACACGTATGATTTGCAGGTCCACAGTTTCGATTAATAAAGCCTAATTTTCGCATAATTACATTATGTTATGGAATATTATGTTATGAATTCAAAACAATTTTAACATGCTGCGAGATTTGAGATTGAGATTTGAGAAAACTGGTGCATTTGAAGGTCAGCGTTCCATATCCAGCTTTACATGCATGAGTTTTCTATTTCAGTAGGTTTGCTCGGTAGGTAGCTCACGGGATTGTTAACACTATCGGGTAGGTTTAGGGTTGGGTTTGGTGTAGGGGATATTTCCAACACGATAGTGCATTAACGTTCAGCAACACTCCTCGAATATTTGAATTATGAACCACCGCAATACGTACCTGAAGCAACGTAATACAAACACAGCAATACGTGCCTATATCAACGTAACAAATACGTGCCAGGGTCACATATTGAACCCGCGTTTCACTTTGAAACTGCCGTGAAACGTGCAGTAAGGTACGTAAAAACAGAAGTAAAAAAACAACACACACACACACAAAATAATGTAATAAACAAATAAAATAAAATCCTGCACATATTTCTTATTAAAAAATAACTAATATTCAAATAAGTAGTGCTCCTTGTTTTGTGGAATTAAACTCAATTCATTGCTGGCACTAACCAGAGAGATGCACATATACAGGACTTAGTACAATGAGACTTTATATGTATCTTTGATGTTATAGTCCTAGTTTTATAGAGTAAAGACCTATATGTATTATTTAAATCACACAATAGCCTATATCTGTAAAGTATATTTATAAGCTGGCCTTTACAGTACATCATAATATTGGTTGTATGGCAGTATTTGTTGCTCTTTTTAATACTATAAATAAGGATGCTTTTCAGTATTGTCATTAAAATAATCTTAACATCTGCAGATCGTTCTGTAGAAGAAATTAAATGCCTTTTGTTTTCATTGTAACTAAAACAATATCAATTCTTCTGGATTTTGTTCATACTGTAGCAGACTCACTCACCACATAAACATAATATTCGTAATATTCTATTATTTGTATTATACATTTACTATATATTAATATTTATTTGCTTCGATTTCTATTACATGCATCACAGATAATGTAATATATTTTGAATTAATTGAAACCTTTTTTAATTAATCATACACATTTTAGTCCAATGTACTGCAAATTAAATGTTACAAGTATTGCGAGTATTTTAATATTTCCCACAATATCTCAAAATTGTGAGGCAATTATCTCTTGAATCTCTACATGCATGGCAGGAAATTGTTGTAATTTAAAAACTTTTGTGTAGGAGGCGCTAAGGTTCCATAATAGAATCTGTAAACACATTCTAAGGGCGTGGTAATGCTGCAGCACTATAGAAATGAGGAATTATATCGAACTGAACATTTTTCCCCCCCAGAATATTTTCAAGTCTAAATCAACATGATCAGAGTTCTCCTTGTCTTACTATTTTGGCATACAGGTAAATATTTTATATTATAGTTAATTATATAATTAAGCAATAGTAGTGCTTTTATAACACGTACCCTTTTGTTTCTTTTTACAGGTTCTGTTTGCAGTGTTCAGCAAAGACCCTCAAATCTAATCAGATCAGAGAGAGACACTGCAGAACTTGTATGCGAACACAGCATAGCAACCTACACTATAATTCTCTGGTACAAGCAAACACAAACAAACCATGAATTTACATTACTGGGATATATCTGGAATAAAAATTATTTTCCAGAGGATAATTTTAGTAAAAAAATCAAGTTGGATGGAGATGGAACCAAGAATGGTTCCTTAAAAATCCTCCAACTTGAAGCCAGTGACAGTGCAATGTACTACTGTGCAGCTAGTTTCCACAGTGTGATGAGCAGTTATGCCACAATACAAAAAGCTCTGAAAGCAGCAGTGCTGCACAATTAACCACAGCAGCTCTTTTGCACCTGCTCAAGGGCTTGGCTGAATTTCCTGTTAATATTTGCATCCTTCTGAATTGAAAACTTAAACAGGTCATACTAAATTCTTGTTTGATAGGGCCAAACAACCAGTCATGACAAACATTGCAAAAGTAAATATATTTAAGCAGAATGAATGAATGAATGAGCAAATAAATAACAGTTTGGAAAAATAAAGAAGTAGGTATAGTGATCACTCTCGATGACATCACTTCCTTCATTTCCTTAATTTAACTCATAGTGGAGTCAATCAGCAGAGAGAGACAACATGAGTAACGCTCCATATATCTGTGTTTCTGTCTTTGTTCTGTGTCTTGCAGGTAATAATTGGCTTGTTTTGTTAATACATTGTATCATTGAATTAGCATCGCTTTTCATTTGATTTTATTCATTAATATTTCTTTCTACAGTCAGTATTCTTGGTAAAAGTGTTCTCCAGACTCCTTCTGATCTCCTGAAGAAAGAAGATGAATTTGTTGAGATCAAATGCTCTCACAGTATACCGAACTACTATGTCATACAGTGGTACAAACAAAGCCAGAGCATCAAGGTCCTTCAACTCATGGGGCACATTAATGTTGAACAAGAAACCACAGAGCCTGAGTTTAAAGCCAAGATCAAACTGGATGGAGATGGAAGAAACAATGGCACTCTGACTATCAACACCCTCATGCTGAATGACAGTGCAGTGTATTTCTGTGCAGCATATGACACAGTGCTCAGAATCACCTCTGTCTAGTACAAAAACCTTCTTGTGCTGTATAAATTTATAAGTAACTGCAAATTCTCTTTAACTTTACACCTGGATCTGTGGTTCAAGTAAATGTAACACACATCGATATCTTAACAATACACAGGGATTAATCATTCAGATATACAGTAGTAATATTAAATTAATAATTTATCAATCAATCAATCAATCAATCAATCAATATTATTGTTAAATGTACAGTTTTCCAAAAAAGAGATATGTTAATTTAGCAAATGTACATACATATTGCATTTTGAAAAAAAAAATATTGTGGGTAATATGGCTAGTGTGCAGTCACGATGTAATAGTTATTATAATCACTTGGAGGAGCTCTTGATTAATTTATGTGCAAATTATGTTGCACTAACCACTTTGAAATGTTATTGCATTGATCAATAACAATTCAGAATTAAAATGCAAAACACATTTACTTGCACGACAATCAAAGCACCATTATTTAGTGCATCTACATTATTTGAGAAGTAAATTTGGGCTAATGGCTTTTGCTACACAAATAAATGTTGTTAAAAGAATCGTTTCCATAAAAATCATAATTTTACAGGTTTGGAGCTTACATGAGTGTATGTAAATAATAGAATTTAAATTCTGTGGTAAACTATCCCTTTAACTGCTTCCAGCCATTCAATTTCCATTTTTGCAGATATTATTTGATAAAGGATTTTTCCGTCTAGCTTGTTGGCATCCACATACTAATATTTGCTGTGCTCCTGTAGTTGTGGATTTTGAACACACCCAGAATATTCTACACCCCTTTTGATATAATGAAAACCCAGATTTAGTGGTAACACCTCTCCGTTTAGTGACAGCACATAAGACATGTCACATTTTGTCTCGGAAAATCAGAAATTGTCATGCTGTTGGCATTATATTGAAACCAAGTGCCAAGATGAATCCAGGGTTAGTTTTTCTGTTCATATCACTTCAGTGGATCACAGGTATTTGACAATATCAATGAAAAAGAAATCAAATCTGATTTGCACTCATGTTAACTGTTGAGTATTCTTATCTATATATTCCATACTTCTTTTGTCAGGTTTTGCAGATGTAAATGATGTTACACAGTCTCCAAACATTATGTTACCTGGCAAGGAAAATGCCACTCTCACCTGCAGTCACACAAAAGGTGATACTTATAACAGAATGTACTGGTTTCGTCAGCATCAAGGAAAAACTATGGAGCTCATAGTGTACACAACAAGTTTTGACACTGTGGAATTTGGAAAGCTGGAAAAAACAAAATACTCAGTCAATCATGAATCTGCTGCGAAGGGTGTTCTTACTGTGAAGAATCTGGAGTCTGAAGACAATGCGCTGTATTTGTGTGCAGTGAGTGAACACAGTGAACCAGAATAATTTCACAGATGTACAAAAACCCTCCTTTTTAATCTGCCATGACAACTGATATAAAAGATCACACAGACAGGTGGCACTCGTGTTTAACATGTGCAATCTGTCACAATGCAGCCTTATAGAAGGACTTAGATCTTTATGCATTTTGTCATCAACTCACAGCTCACTTTTGTATGTCGGGGTATCTGCAGGATTTTTAAAATCAAATTTTAAACTTTTTAAAGACCCTTATAAGACCTGCTCAAATAAAATGAACACTGTATGAGCGAGGAAGGGCAATGTCTGTGGTAATATATTAAACCTTAAAATTACCATAAAAAAACATGATTTACAGTTCAGATCCTTTTTTTCACAAAAACAAAAAGATAAACTTCACATTTCAGCTTTTTTTACATTTTTAAGAAAAGGGAGTCACACACTAGAGTGAGCAGAGGCTTCGACGAAGGAGCGGCCAGTGGGCTTGCAGCAACCACATGTGACAACCTGGGCTGGACTCATCAGCTCTAGGCATGACGAAGCGGATTTCGTCTTCTTTTGAAAGGCCAAACAAAGTAGTTTCGCTTTAAGAACGAAACACAGCGTCTCCATGGCATGGCGGCGGCGGCAACAATACTACAGCTTGAATAAAAGTTACGCCTTCTTTCTTTGCGTGAACATTTGGGCGGTGTTATGCAAATCTTCCCACATCGTGACGTAGACATGTGGGGGCGTGTTAGAACGAGCCATTTTAGGTAGGCGTGGTTGACTCTTAACTTTTATAAAGAATATCTCTTTGGATTTGAGACTTCAGTCTTTGCAACTTTACAGATCTTCTTTATGCACCAAGAGTTTGTAACACTTCAAAGAGAAAGGAAAAATTTAAATCGCATCATATGACCCCTTTAAATTTGAGTCCTGAGTCTTCTCCTCCCATTTCTACCAGTGATGTGTGATTCAACAAGATTCAACTTCCCGCATCTGCAATACCTGCACGGATATCAACAGCACAACTGTAGGTTGCCAGGTTGAGGTCACAAATGGGTTGAAATTTGCATGATGATTGTGTGAGTAGGAAGCATTTCATAAAAGATCTGGCAACTGGATATAATATATTGATGCAATAATATATTGGAATAATATATTGATGTGATTACTCATTTAACAAGTTTCCTGGAAGAAATAACAAAATGGGAAGGGGCAGGAGATGGGTGTGAAATACGAGACTCCCGGGAAAAACGGGACTGTTGACAGGTATGAATTCTACCCATGCTAAAAAGCCTCAGTATCCATCTGAAAAGCTCTATGACCAGAGCCAGAGGCATATTAAAACGTGGCTAAATCAACTTAACAACTAAAAGTGTAAACCTCATCACCTTGTCAATTACACTCATTCCTGCTGTGTGACAGCTGGCAGTCGTGTGTAACACATGCAGTCTGTCACAATGCAGCCTTATAGAAGGACTTCGATCTTTATGTATTTTGCATGACATCAACTCACAGCTCACGTAGCACATTCTTTTTGACACATTCTGTTTAAAAATAACCAAATTAATAGCAAAACCTGAATACATTTTCTTTACAACATGCCTTACGTGTGACTGGTTATGTTTTCTGACTGAACATTGCATGATCACCCATTCATTTCGTAAATGATCACAACATGCCTTGCACTGCAAGTCTTTCCACATTAGGTTCAAATATGCTTGAGTGCAAACAAGTTCTGAGCATTATATGTTGGAAAGGACTTTTTTTCTAGTAAACTCAAGTTTCTGTCTTTTCCTCTTCTTCAGAAAACGTGTTTTCTTCATAAATCCTGTTGTTTTTTCCCCCGTAAGTTTTAAAACTGAAATTTGACACATAACAGCAGGAGGTGGTGTTAACCCTGTGTACAGTAAAACCTTTCTCAGGAAACCTAACTTACCATTACACTCAGAACAAACTTTTAATGTTGATCACACTATGGTAATAAGATGAAGGTGACGGTGAAGGTTGGTCCACACACACACATCTCTTCTCTGAACATTCAAGTAAACATGATCAGGAGTGTCCTCAGTGTTTTTTTTCTCATCTGTCTCTCAGGTAGAACATGTTTGACTATACACATCCTTCACATTTTTTTGTGAAGTCATGGTTTTTCCCACCATTTAATAAATAGCTAAGTATTATTATTATAAATTTAAATGAATAAATAATTATTTAATAAATGCGTAAACAGGACTGTATGAAATTATTAACATATTTCCACCCTTTTTTAACAGATATTTCAAATAGTCAAGATATCCATCAGACTCTCAAAGATCCTGGACAATCTGAAGACCTCCACTGTTCTCATAGTTCATCTTACAATGTCATGCTCTGGTACAAACAAAAGCGTGGCGAAAGTTTGGAGTTGCTTGGATATCTTGTGGGTTCTAGTGATGCAGTTGAGGATAAATTCAAAAATAAAATCAAAATTTCTGCTTCAATAACTTTGCAGCCTGATATATAAATGTTTTTTTTTTTTTTTTGTCATTTGGAAGCTTCGCCGCCTCAGACCCCATTGAAAAAAATAAAGTCATACAGGTTTGAACATCAGTGAGTTGTCATCATTTTCATTTTTTTAATTCATTTATTTTAAATAAAATTTCTAATCGTAAAAAAAATAAAAATAAACCTAGTCATTAATTTTAATTTTAAATAGTTTGAAATGTGAACAACAGAGGGCAGTGTTGTAATTGCAAATATTTTAGATTTTACCCCAATATGACGTATGACTGTGTAAAAGATGGAAACATTTCTTATATCTCATATGGAATCCCGTTCTCTTTCCACTGGCATGTAATAGCACACATCACTTTGTTCTTAAGGAAGAGTAACTTGCATCAACATGAGTAAACTTCTGATTAAATTAATTCTTGCAACCTCTATTTGTTCTCCACTCTGGATTCAGGGTATGTATCACTGCTTAAACCGCCTCAATCATTTCTTCTTTTGTTTTTTGTAGGTTCCACTCTGAGTGACAAAGTTGTTCAGAAGCCTCGTGACATGATAGTGAATGTTACAGATTCTCCAGAGCTGCAGCGCTCCCATAGCATCTCAAGCTATGACCGTATCCTGTGGTATAAAGAAACCCAGGATGGACAGCTTGTTTTTATTGGGATACCTCCTTGGCTCAGTAGATCGGTTAGAGCCTGAAGTCCTAAACAAATTCAGTTTAGACGGAAATGGGAATAATAATAATGGCAAATTAACCAAAAAATTCCTGGAGTTTAATGATACTTCCATGTATTTCTGTGCAGTATATACACAGTGACACACATGTGGTGTATCACCTTTACAAAACCCTGCTGGACAGGCTACATTTGACCACAGAATGCTTATCAATTCACATTTGAATTGCAGTAAATGTTTCATGATTTAATCTGACATAATGGGGATTTCCATCCAAACATCTACTGAGTCTGATGTCACATCCTGTGTCTCTTACCTCAAATGTACATATGAGTAATACTAAGACTAAATTAAAAATGGCTGCCAAAATTAATACTGCTGTACGGTTAATTAATAATAATCTTATTGCTAAAATGTCAGGTTTTCTTCGACTAAAACTAGACTAAAATGTTGAGTCTTTTAGTCAACTAAAACTTGACTAAAACTAAATAGGATAAGGTTGACTAAATATGATAAAAACTAACAAGGACATTTTAACACGGGACTAAGACTAAGACTACAATTGAAAATAGCTGACAAAATTAACACCACATCCAACATGATCAGAGTTTTGGTTGTGGTTATTGCTTCTGTGTTCTGGCAAACAGGTAATTCACTGGCTATACCAGCATCATAAATACCCTACAAATTAATACAATTTGACATAATTCATAATGATTGCATTGTTTCCTTTTGTCCAGGACCTGTTAGCAGTAAAGCTCACCAAGTACCTCCAGATCTACTGCTGAGTCTTAATGACACATTGCATCTCAAGTGCAGCCACAACATTACTGACTATGTCACTATTCTGTGGTATCAGCAGCTGATTAGTGCTCCAGACCTTAAACTCATCGGATATGTGTATTATAAAACACCAGCTATTGAGAATGAATATACAGAGCTCTTTGAAGTGAGGGGAGCTGGAGAGAAAGAAGCACATCTTCGCTCTCTGACAAACTCAAGACAATGGCATGTACTTCTGTGCTGCACGTGCACAGTACTAAAAACCCTCAGAGAACTCACCTGTTACACACAATATCCTACACATTTGCAAAGATCACAATCTATGAATTGTATTCCAACAGCCTTGATGTTATGCATCAGTTACAATGAAATGGTGTTGTTTCCTGTCAGTTGGGGGCAGTGTGTCTTCATGCATCACTTATATTCTTTATGACGCTCTGGTAGTTTATACTCAGTGAATCCACATCAGACCTGTCACTACTGCTAAAGCACCCACTATAGACTCAGAATGTTCCTGAATCTGTTCATATTCATAAGTTTGGCGTCATTAGTCTCAGGTAATGTTAATATACTTTGTATGTCATAATACTCTTCATAATAATACAACTTTAGGTTTGTAATTGTGATTTCTGTTGTTTTTCTGTAGGTTTGTAACTGTAGGTTTATAATTGTGGTCTCTGTTGTTTTCACAGGTGAAAAGGGTGACATGACTGTTCACCAGAAACCTCACAATCTGATAATAAATGACGGCGAATCTCCTGAAATTAAGTGCTTCCACAAAATCCCAGACTATGACCGCCTGTTGTGGTACAAGCAATCCCAGAGTGAAGAGTTAACATTCATGGGATATCTAATGGGTGACTCTGGATACCCAGAAAAAGCTTTCCAGAACAAAATTAAATTACGTGGGGATGCAAATAAGTTTCATGGCTCTTTAACTCTGATCAATTCTACATCAGAAAACAGTGCTGTTTATTTCTGTGCAGCCTATCACACAGTAACACCAAATGTGTTAATCCCATACAAAAACCCAGTACTAAGAACTATTGTTTATAGTCCTACACCTGTGATAGACCACTGCTAGATGCTATAATGCTCTTTATCAAAGCCTTGTGAGTTCCCTTACTACTTACACAGGCAGCTGCCATCTGTAGCATTCTGATACAAACTGAACTTTAAATGTATCTGATTTTGAACATGTCATATAAATAACTTCATATGAAGTGACTCACCTACAATTGATTTCAACTGAGTATGATAATTTTGCTAGTGACACACACACACACACCTCTAAATGTTTTCTGTCCAATTAAAACTTTCCAAACAGATGAAAAATTCCTTACTTAGTCTTAGTGTATGTGCATGACATTTGTTTTCTGTAGTTGTTTGTAATGGGCAAATACATTTTTAAATTACTTAAGTGTAAAAACAAAGTGAACCTGGCATGCTCTTCCTCGAGTGTGTCAAAATTCTGCCCTGAATCTATTTAAGTGTTGACCAAAGCCTGAAAAGAAATATAAGCAAATGGGAGATGACTGTTTTTGCTCTGTTTAGGACAATGCAACATGTTAGTGGAAAACATACATGCGTTCATTTCTTTATTTCTTTTTCAAAGGAAGCATCTAGATATGATCACTTTATACATTTATTGAAGGAGGGACTAATCTATTCCAGCATTATATGTCCATTCCACTAGATGTCCTCACATGCAACTATAGCTGCTGAGTTTTATTACATCACTTATAACAAACAAAAAATGTTCGCTTTGCTGATTTTGCTCTTGCTTCTTCCATTAGGTAAACAAAAATAACTTACTTAAATTGATATTTTCAGAGTCATCAACACAAACTATTTTTTGATTAAAATGCCTTCCTTCTTTTCTCATCTTCTTTTACAGATTTGGGATTAAAGCAATCACCTCATCTCTTTGTAACTGAGGATCTCAATGTGACCCTAAAGTGTTCCCAGATTGGAACATCACATAACAGCATGTACTGGTTCAGAAAAACACCCACTGAGCCATTGGAGCAGATAGTGCATTTCTTTGTTAAAACAGAAAACTGGGAGAAGGATTTTAAGCAGAGAGCATCAGCTGTGAGGAACGGGGCATCTTTAGACCTGACTCTTGTCAAAGTACAGAGCTCTGACAGTGGTGTTTATTACTGTGCAAAGCAGGATGCACATCAGTGTAACCCAATCTATAACCTCAACAAAAACACACAGATTCACATCTAACACCTGCTCATCTGCTGTCAATGAATGACATTCATTTCTATAGGGATGAGTGGATAAACTATTTATGTACATTTATTTTATTATTATTTGATTGTACACACATAAATTAAACTTTTCTACATTTAAACAGATTTATACATACAAAATGCATAAAATTTTAGTTTTTAGAGTCAAATCATTGGCTTAAAAAACATTGTTTTACTTGGAGTAAGTGGTAAACATATTGAGATCATATGATGAGCCGAATACTCTCTGTAACACATTATTGGCCACATTTGGTTCATTTTGGTCCATTTACACCAGATTTGATTTAAATCAACCAAATTCTTCTTGGTGTGTTCATTCTCACGTGACATTTCTCAGTTGTCACAGCAACAAATCAAAGCATGTTTCAGCCCATTAATCTATAGTAGCCCAATTTATGATTTTTCGACACAAACAGAACTCAAATTTAGAGTAGATTTAGAGTAGTTTACAGTCAAATCGTTGAAATTATTTTAACCAGTAGGGGTCTCCTTTGAGCCTAAATAAAGTTACTGATCATGTGGAGTGAAACAGGCTTTATAAAACAGAGCATTGAGAATTTGCATTTGTTTCAAGTGGTTCATTCTACACATCCTGCTCAGACCTCACACACACTGTTGTTCATTCATGTCACTCCTCCAGCACTGAAGAATCAACATGATATTTATAGTGTGCTTGATTTATTTTGCAGCACCTCCATTCTGGGTCTCTGGTAAAATATTTCATTGTTTATTGTCTTTATTTGTTCCTCCAGTTTATGCATTTATACTAACTTCTACTACTGCCTGTTTTCAACAGGAAAATCACTGAGTGACCAAGTTCATCAGAATCCACCTCATCTGATAACAAAGGCTGAGAAAACAGTTCAGCTCAGCTGTTCTCACACCATTACAGGCTATAACACAATATTATGGTATCAGCAGCCAAAGGATAATAGTACTCTAAATCTTATTGGGTATGTGCTTTACACAAATCCAACCACTGAAGACCAATATAAAACTCAGTTTAGCATTAAAGGAAATGGAGAAGAATCCTCTACTCTCAATGTCTCATTAGAAAGAGAACATGTTGGGAGTACTGCATTATATTACTGTGCTGCCAGCAAAGCACAGTGTTGAAGATCCTTTAATCACTCTTACAAAAACCTCCTGTTCAACCCTGTCACCACAATATTATTAGCACCTGAATGCACCCATACACCCCCAAATATAATCACTCAGTGCATCCATATTAAGTCGTATGATTAATATTATATATATATATACAGTGGGGCAAAAAAGTATTTAGTCAGCCACCAATTGTGCAAGCATTCAACTAACATCATTGCTTTTAATTGCTTGCCATATCTGTCACTTATCATTTTGAGTTTGTCTAAAATATCTTCTTGTGTTTGTTTGTAAATTTAAATTGATGATGTAGTTAATTATTTTCATGCATCCGTAAAGTAAATGATTAAGAACACTTTACTTGAAGCCTATATTGTATACATTGTGTCAGAGAGGAGGCCTGCTGTCTTTTGTCTTTGAAAACCCCTGCTTAGCAAAATAGTCATATTCAGTTGGAATTAGTTGTGAGTCTAATGTGAGACATGAAATTCTAATTAAAATAGATTATTCAACCATTTAAAAAAATAGCTTATTAAATAGTCTTTCATTGGATAGAACACTTTTTTTAATCAATACTTTTTTGTATTGAATGAAATGTAAGTTTCTCCTGATTTGTATGCCACCTTGGATGCTAATTTAAAATTTGATCAAAACAAGATATGTTAGAAGGCAAGGCAGCATAGATGACTGCTCAGTGGTGGTGACGACTAATATGGCGACAGAGGAAAATTCCAAAAACTCTGTCCCAATGTATGCTAATCATTTTCTATAGTAGCTTGTAACAGCCAAATGCATTTTAAATTACTTAAATGTGTAAACAAAGTGAACCTGGCATGCTCTTCCTTGGGTGCGTTCACATATGTTTCAAAATTCTACCCTGAATCTATTCAAGTGTTGACCAAAGCCTAAAAGGTAATATAATCAAATGGGAGGTGACTGTTTTTGCTCTGTTTAGGACAATATGCAACCTGTTAATGGAAACCTACATGCGTTCATTTCCCCCTTTATTTTACAAAGCAACTCCATAGCATCTGGTTCCCCTTCAAGAACTCGAGCTGCGTCGGAAACGCTTTGGGAACGCACTCAGCGTGACCATGCTCTGAATCACATATGAAATCAGTCCAATAGATGGGCGAGACGGCATGGGCGGGTGACGTTGCGAGCAGGAAGCTATAAAAGCATGTGCGGTGGAAGCTTTTTGTCATTCAGCAAGCGCTCTGTGTGTGTGTCAGTCGCTATCTGTTTGTGAGTCTTATTTAGTGCTGTTTGTCCACTTATAAGCTCCATTATGCCAAGCTTCAGCAAAAAGAAGCATTTGGGCAAGAGCAGACAGCATTCAGACTGTGTGTTCCACCCTGCTCGCGCTATATTTCGGGTGGGGACACACACAGTTTGTGTGTTGTCTGCTTGGGAGCGAAGCACGCAGAGTCCGCTATCGAGGCGAGCGTTTGTTACTGCCTTGCTCCGCTCTCGGAAGGCTCTCTTTGAGGAGGGAGCCTTCACCGGAATTTCTCGCGGCGCCGGCCCCGCTTTCGCCGAGGCGGAGCGGCGGCTGTGCTCGTGGGGTTCACATATGGATCCGGTGGAGGGAACGTAGACGGGCGTCGATGAGCTCGCCAGTTACACAAGCATATTATGCCTAATATTATAATGAGCAGCTTTACTGTGGAGCGGAGCGGAGCTCGCGCAGTCTGTTCTTGGGAAAAAGAGAGGGACTGATTGTGCTTCTCCCCGTTGAACGCTCTGCTCCGAGGAGTGTGTCCGTGCTTGTGAGCTCGCGGTTCGGTCCCGCTATTGCTGAGGCATGGCGGCGATTCTGTTCGGATCGCACGTGGATCTAGCGGATAGGTTTGGAGACGGCTCGCCCTTTCTCGGCCTGCACTCCCTAGATCCAGCGCCCTCTCTCGAGGCTCGGAAGCCCGCACTGCAGTTTCTTCCCCCTCTGAGTGAGAGCTCTGCTGCTGCAGCTGTTTTTCTCCAAGGAGATTGATATTGTTTGTGTGACCAAGCGGCTCGCGTGCTGCCGAGGCAACGCGTGTATTACATCATTTTCAGTTTTTGATGTGAATCTTACCACACCAGACCATGTTTACTCGTTTGGTTGTTTGATTGCATTTAATTCGGAGGAATAAAATGAAGTATTTATCTGACTATGAGAAGTTAGATATACATGGCCTCTTAGGATAAAAATTTCTCGAGTAAGAGCTCGTGTTTACTTCTCTTCCTCTGAGGAGGTTGAGGTGGTCAACAGGGGCGGCTGGGCGGGAGCAGCCCCAACCAACCGTGTTCCAGCTCCTCATAAATTCGGAGGAATAAAATGAAGTATTTATCTGACTATGAGAAGTTAGATATACATGGCCTCTTAGGATAAAAATTTCTCGAGTAAGAGCTCGTGTTTACTTCTCTTCCTCTGAGGAGGTTGAGGTGGTCAACAGGGGCGGCTGGGCGGGAGCAGCCCCAACCAACCGTGTTCCAGCTCCTCATATAGGGAGCTTCACTTCTCATACTCCTCAGAATTTAGAGTCAGAGTGGCACTCCCGGGCCGAAGGCTTCTAGCGGAAGGCGGATCTGTGGACCGTCATTCCCACTGGATAGTCTTCAGCTAAAACGTCCTGATGTCTAAGGCCCAGGACTTCTGAGGGCCGGCCCCCTCTGGGGAAGAGCGGTGTACACCTCATTATACGGTGGGCATCTCTCCTCAGTGCTCTCAGGAGATCGATCTGCCAACCCTGCCACCTACGGTGCATCAGGGCGCAGCGGTCTTCGGTGAGCACTTCTCTCAGTCACCGCCCGGAAACGTAGCAGTACTAAGAGGCTCGCTACCTCTTGGGAGATTCCTAGGGCAGCTAGTTCGGCCGTTGCCTGCTGGTCTGCTGCTTCAGGGCACCAACCTAGCTGCTCTAAGTGCACCAGACGGCAGTCTCGAGAGACTGGTACCGTTAGTAGGTCACGCGGCGGCGTGGGAGCCCCTGCCAAGCGTGTTTTTTTGGGTCCTGCCCCGAGCAGGCTCTGGTTCTATCAGTCTAGTCTTCCTAGGAGATGACGCGGGTCTGAAGACCGTCGTTTTCAATAGGAGACTTCAGCTTAGAGAGTCCTGATGCCATGGCTCAGGACTTCGGAGGGCAGGCCCTCTGGGGAAGAGTGGTGTACACCTCATTATACGGTGCCCGTCTCTCCTCAGTGCCCTCAGGAGATTGATCTGCCACCTACGGTGCTTCAGGGCACAGCGTCTCCAGCGAGCGCTTCTCTCAGTCACCGCCCGGAAACGTAGCGGTACTAAGAGGCTCGCTACCTCTTCTGAGGTTTCTAGAGCAGCTAGTTCGGCCGTCTCCTGCTGGTTCGCCGCTTCAGGGCACCGACCTAGCCGCACTGATTACACCAGAGATCTCATTATTCATTATCTCAGTCTCGAGAGATTAATTCCCTTAGTAGACCTTTTTGGCAGCATGGAAACTTCTGCCAAATGTGTCTCAGTGGGTCCTGCACACTATAGAAGAGGTTACCGAATCAGTTCGGTTCTTCTCCGCCTCGTTGCAATGGGGTCATTCCCACTCTGGTGGGCCCCGAGCAGGCTCTGGTAATGGAACAAGAAGTTAACACTCTCTTGAGAAAGGAGGCCATCGAGGTGGTCCCTTCTCTCGACAGACAGTTTGGGTTCTACAGCCGGTACTTCATCGTCCCAAAGAAGGATGGAAGTTCCTGAAGTTTGCTTTTGGGGGCAAAAGCTTATCGGGTTCTTCCGTTGGCCTTGCACTCTCACCCCACACTTTCACGAGGTGTGTGGCTGCTGCTCTGGCTCCTCTGTGACTCCAGGGCATCCACATGCTCAACCACATCGATGATTGGTTGATATTAGCTCAATCTGAGCACTTGTAAGAGCTGGGGTTTAGACTTAGCGCCAAGAAAAGTGTGCATTCTCCAGTACAGAGGACCACTTATGTGGGCGTGGTGTGGGATTCCACCACTATGCAGGCATGTTTGTCTCCTGCTCGGATCGAGTCGATCCTCACTGCAGTCGCGAGCAGCTGTGTCCAACATGATAACTCTTGGCCTGCTGTACACGAGACCCCTACAGTGGTGGCTCAAGACCAAGGGGTTCTCCCTGAGGGGAAACCGGCTCCGCATGCTCAAGGTCACGCGGCGATGCCTACGTGCCTTAGACATGTGGAGTAAGCTTGGTTGTTGTCTCAGGGTCCGGTGCTGGGAGCTCCTTGTCGCCGTGTAATGCTAGCGACGGACGCGTCCCTCACCGGTTGAGGAGCGGTCATGAGTGGCCGCTGAGCCCGCGGTCTGTGGAGTGGCCGTCATCTCACGTGGCACTTCAACTGCCTGGAAATGCTGGCTGTGTTTCTAGCATTGAAACACTTTCTCCCAGACCTAAGAGGTCGCCATGTGTTGGTGCACCGACGACACAACTCGTAGCTTCCTGTCTCTCAACCGAGGTTGTTGAGACCATTCTCCAATCCAGAGCTCCCTCTACGAGGAAACCGTATGCCCTGAAGCGGAATCTTTCACTTCTTGGTGCGGAGACCGCCAGCTCGACCCAGTTTACTGCCCAGTTGGTACAGTGCTGGAGTTCCTGCAGGCCCGTTTCTCTGCACCTTGAAAGTCTATGTGTCGGTGGCCAGTCAGTGGGCAGACACACCCTAGTTACACGTTTCCTCCATGGTGCGTTGAGGCTGAGGCCTCTGGCCAGAGAAGCTTATGCTAAGTGGTGGATCAGGATGCTTTTTTCATAGCCTCGAGTCTTCTGATCGCCCTTCTCCTTTAGGGGTCAAGACTCACTCCTTCTGAAGTTGGCCTTCGGGACGCTGCGGGATGTCCCCGCCTACTTTGTCAGGTGCCTTTCTGCATTCTGCACCACTCCTGGCTCCTTTCTCTCACCTTAGCTGTGCTCTTCCACACTAGGCAGGGATTTGTAAGTCTGGCCGCGTGGGCATACTCGTTCCCAAAGCGTTTCTGACGCAGCTCGAGTTCCTGAAGGGGAACGTCTACAGGTTATGAATGTAACCATGGTTCCCTGAGGGAATGAGATGCTGCGTCTCAGTGCCATACTTCCGGCATCCCTGTGAGCGTTTGCTTCATTCCTAGAAGCTGATGACGGTTCTACTGCACATGCTTTTATAGCTTCCTGGTCACAACATCACCCGCTTCAATGTCTTCCATTAGGTAAACAAAAAATAACTTACTTAAATTGATCTTTTCAGAGTCATCCACACTAACTATTTTTGATTAAAATTCCTTCCTTCTGTTCTCATCTTCTTTTACAGATTTGGGATTAAAGCAATCACCTCATCTCTTTGTAACTGAGGATCTCAATGTGACCCCAAAGTGCTCCCAGATTGAAACATCACATAACAGCATGTACTGGTTCAGAAAAACACCCACTGAACCATTGGAGCAGATAGTGCATTTCTTTGTTAAAAAACAGAAAACTGGGAGAAGGATTTTAAGCAGAGATCATCAGCTGTGAGGAACGGGGCATCTTTAGACCTAACTCTTGCCAAAGTACAGAGCTCTGACAGTGGTGTTTATTGCTGTGCAAAGCAGGATGCACATCATTGTAACCCAATCTATAACCTCAACAAAAACATGCAGATTTACATCTAACACCTGCTCATCTCCTGTCAATTAATGAAATTAATTTTTATAGGGATGAGTGGATAAACTATTTATGTACATTTGTTTTATATTATTATTTGATTATACACACATAATTTAAACTTTTCCACATTTAAACAGATTTATACATACAAATAATTAAAATTTTAATTTGATTCGAATTCGAATACTCTCTGTAACACACGTTGTTGGCCACATTTGGTTCATTTTGGTCCATTTACACCAGGTCTGATTTAAATAAACTAAATTCTTCTTGGTGTGTTCAGTCTCACGTGACATTTCTCAGTTGTCAGACATTAACAAATCAAAGCATGTTTCAGCCCATTTCTCTATAGAAGCCCAATTTTTGATTTTTCGACTTGTTTACAGTCAAATTGTTGAAATTATTATAACCAGTAGGGGTCTCCTTTGAGTCTAATAAAGTTACTGATAATGTGGAGTGAATCAGGCTTTATAAAACAGAGCATTGAGAGTTTGCATTAGTTTGAAGTCGTTCATTCTACACATCCTGTTCAGACCACACACACACTGTTGTTCATACATGTCATTCCTCCAGCACTGAAGAATCAACATGATATTTATAGTGTGCTTGATTTATTTAGCAGCACCTCCATTCTGGGTCTCAGGTACCATCACACTACCACCAACATATTTTACTGTTGATATGATGTTCTTTTTCTGAAATGCAATGTTACTTTTACGCCAGACGTAATGGGACACACACCTTCCAAAAAGTTCAACTTTTGTCTCGTCAGTCCACAGAGTATTTCCCCAAAAGTCTTGGAGATCATCAAGATGTTTTCTGGCAAAACTGAGATGAGCCTTTATGTTCTTTTTGCTCAGCAGTGGTTTTCGTCTTGGAACTCTGCCATGCAGACCATTTTTGCCCAGTCTCTTTCTTATGGTGGAGTCATGAACACTGACCTTAACTGAGGCAAGTGAGGCCTGCAGTTCTTTGGATGTTGTTGTGGGGTCTTTTGTGACCTCTTGGATGAGTCGTCGCTGTGTTCTTGGGGTAGTTTTGGTCGGCCGGCCACTCCTGGGAAGGTTCTCCACTGTTCCATGTTTTTGCCATTTGTGAATAATGGCTCTCACTGTGGTTCGCTGGAGTCCCAAAGCTTTAGAAATGGCTTTATAACCTTTTCCAGACTGATAGATCTCAATTACTTTCTTTCTCATTTGTTTCTGAATTTCTTTGGATCTCGGCATGATGTCTAGCTTTTGAGGATCTTTTGGTCTACTTCACTTTGTCAGGCAGGTCCTATTTAAGAGATTTCTTGATTGCGAACATGTGTGGCAGTAATCAGGCCTGGGTGTGGCTAGAGAAATTTAACTCAGGTGTGATAAATAACAGTTTTAACAGGGCGGCAAACACTTCTTCACACAGGGCCATGTGGTTTTGGATTTTGTTTTCCCTTAATAATAAAAACCTTCATTTAAAAACGGCATGTTGTGTTCACTTGTGTTATCTTTTACTAATATTTAAATTTGTTTGATGATCTGAAATATTAAAGTGTGACAAACATGCAAAAAAAATAAGAAATCAGGAAGGGGGCCAACAATTTTTCACACCACTGTATCTCCATTGCTGTTAATTGCTTGCCTTATCCGTTACTTATTATTTTATTTTGACACTTGTATTTTTTTGTAAAGTGAAATTGATGATGCATTCACTGTAATTATTTTCATGCATTTACAAAGTAGAAATGATTGAGAACACTTTACTTGAAGCCTATTGTGTACATTGTGTCAGAAGGGAGGCCCACTGTCTTTTGACTTTGAAAACCCCTACTTTGCAAAATAGTCATATTTGCAATCATATGTGAGTTATACATAAAGTTCTAATAAAAATGTCTTCTAATTAAAATAGACTATTTAAACATTTAAAATGCTTATTAAATAGACTTGTTTTGTTAGATTTTTTTTTATCAATAATTTGTTTTTTATATTGAAGGAAATGTTAGTTTCTCCTGATTTGTTTGCCACCTTTGATGCTGGAATTGGATCAAAATAAGATATGTAGAATGCAAGGTGGCATAGATGACTGCTCAGTGGTGATGACTAATACATCGACAAAAAAAGGGAAAATTCCATAAACTCTGTCCCAATGTATGCTATTTGTTTTCTATAGTAGCCTGTAACAGCCAAATATTTTAAATTACTCAAATGTGCAAACACAGTGAACATGGCATGCTCTTCCTCGAGTGTGTACACATATATGTCACAATTCTGCCCCAAATCTGTTCAAATGTTGACCAAAGCTTGAAAAGAAATATAATCAAATGGGAAATTACTGTGTTTGCTCTGTTCAGGACAATGCAACCTGTTAATGGAAACCTACATGCGTTAATTTCTCCTTTTCTTAGATTTCAACAGCATGAACCACTCTTCAATCACAAGGTTTTTCTTTTTTTGAAGGAGGGGCTAATCTATTCCAGTTTTATATGTCCATTCCACTAGATGTCCTCACATGCAATAGCTGCTGAGTTTTATTACATCACTTATAACAAACAAAAAATGTTCGCTTTGCTGATTTTGCTCTTGCTTCTTCCATTAGGTAAACAAAAATAACTTACTTAAATTGATCTTTTCAGAGGCATTGACACTAACTTTTTTTGATTAAAATGCCTTCCTTCTTTTCTCACCTTCTTTTACAGATTTGGGATTAAAGCAATCACCTCATCTCTTTGTAACTGAGGATCTCAATGTGACCCTAAAGTGTTCCCAGATTGGAAAATCACATTACAGCATGTACTGGTTCAGAAAAACACCCACTGAGCCATTAGAGCAGATAGTGCATTTCTTTGTTAAAAAACAGAAAACTGGGAGAAGGATTTTAAGCAGAGAGCATCAGCTGTGAGGAACGGGGCATCTTTAGACCTAACTCTTGCCAAAGTACAGAGCTCTGACAGTGGTGTTTATTGCTGTGCAAAGCAGGATGCACATCATTGTAACCCAATCTATAACCTCAACAAAAACATGCAGATTTACATCTAACACCTGCTCATCTCCTGTCAATTAATGAAATTAATTTTTATAGGGATGAGTGGATAAACTATTTATGTACATTTGTTTTATATTATTATTTGATTTTACACACAGAATTTAAACTTTTCCACATTTAAACAGATTTATACATACAAATAATAAAATTTTTAATTTGATTCGAATTCGAATACTCTCTGTAACACACGTTGTTGGCCACATTTGGTTCATTTTGGTCCATTTACACCAGGTCTGATTTAAATAAACTAAATTCTTCTTGGTGTGTTCAGTCTCACGTGACATTTCTCAGTTGTCAGACATTAACAAATCAAAGCATGTTTCAGCCCATTTCTCTATAGAAGCCCAATTTTTGATTTTTCGACTTGTTTACAGTCAAATTGTTGAAATTATTATAACCAGTAGGGGTCTCCTTTGAGTCTAATAAAGTTACTGATCATGTGGAGTGAATCAGGCTTTATAAAACAGAGCATTGAGAGTTTGCATTAGTTTGAAGTCGTTCATTCTACACATCCTGCTCAGACCTCACACACACTGTTGTTCATACATGTCATTCCTCCAGCACTGAAGAATCAACATGATAGCTTTGCAAACTAGTCATATTTGCAATCATATGTGAGTTATACATAAAGTTCTAATAAAAATGTCTTCTAATTAAAATAGACTATTTAAACATTTAAAATGCTTATTAAATAGCTTAGTTTAGTTAGATTTGAATTAAATGTAAGTTTCTCCTGATTTGTTTGCCACCTTTGATGCTGGAATTTGATCAAAATAAGATATGTAGAATGCAAGGCAGCATAGACGACTGCTCAGTGGTGACGACTAATATGGCGACAAAAAAGGGAAAATTCCATAAGCTCTGTCCCAATGTATTTTAGCGTCTGGACCAATCAAACACACAATATATATTTTGTTAGCTATATTTAACAAATACTCTGTAACACCCCTCAGTTCCCCCCAAAATGTTTATGTGTTTATGTAGTGTGTTAGACCAGTTTATGTGTTTATGCAGTATGTTAGACCAGTTTAAGTGTTTATGTAGTATGTTGGACCAGTTTAAGTGTTTATGTAGTTAATAAAACCTTACTTGTATCACAATTGATGTGGTTCATTGTTTGATCATAACTGGAGTCACTTAATCATGCAAATTTATGCTACAAGCTCTTTGTAGAATTGTACAGTAAGAAAGTTATTTCCCTTAACCAGGGAATTAATGTTCTTAGAATTGACAGACAGTTGACCCTGAGAGGTCAGCTAAATATCTACAGCGGATCTAAATATTTATAATTAATTATAACTAGTTATGATTAATTATTAATATTTCCCCATGAGCTGAGTTGCTACAGTATGCCATTTGTTTTCTACAGTAGCCTGTAACAGCCAAATATTTTAAATTACTCAAATGTGCAAACACATTGAACATGGAATGCTCTTCCTCGAGTGTGTTCACATACATGTCACAATTCTGCCCCGAATCTGTTCAAATGTTGACCAAAGCCTGAACGGAAATATAATCAAATGGGAAATGACTGTTCCCCTTCGGGAACTCGAGCTGCGTCGGAAATGCTAGGGGAACGCCTTCAGCGATACCAAGCTCTGAATCATATGTGTAATCAGTCGAATCGATGGGCGAGATGTCAGAGGCGGGTGACGTCATGACCAGGAAGCTTTAAAAGCACGTGAGGTGCAGCCGGCGTTAGCTTTCTGTCATTCAACAAAGCTCTCTGTGTGTGTCGGTCACGATCTATGTTCTGTGAGTCTTATTTATTGTTGTCTGTCCAAAAAGTTGCACAAGCATTCAGCAAAGAAAATATAAAGCTCCAGCAAAATGTCTAAAGTAAAGACAAACAAGGGCGAAAGCAGATTGCGTTATAGACTGTGTGTTCCTCCCTGCCCACGCTACATCACGAGGGGGATACACACAGTTTGTGCGTGGTCTGCTTGGGAGTGGAGCACGCGGCGTCGACTCTCGAGGGGGCCGACTGTCCGCATTGTGAGCAGTTGCCACTGCGTTTGCTTCACTCCCAGAAGGCTCTCTTTGAGGAGGGAGCCTTCACCAGCGTTCCTCACGGTGCTGGCACCACAGCTGGATCTGGTGGAGGGAATGGAGATGGGCGAAACCCTATCTTCTTCCTCACCTGCCAGATCCACTGCCCGCTCGCTGGGATCGGAAGCCCGTTCTGCGGTTTCTTCCCTCCGGAGAGCGGACTCGGCGCTTCTCCTATCTTCCTCCGAGGAGGTTGATGTGGAAAGCATCAATGATTCTCCCCCTCAATCCCTACAATATGAGGAGCTATTGGAGGTAGTTACTCGTGCCGTTGCCAAGCTGAACATTGAGTGGCCCACAGATAAACAGGCTGAACCGCAGAAGCGCAAACTCGATGAACGCTTTCTGCGTGCTAAGTCGCTACCTCCACGCCGGAACCTGCAGTTTTTTCCAGAAGAAAATAAGAAAAGTGGAAGAAACCATTCTCGACCCGCCTCTGATTACTATGGAAATGTGGCGGGGGTGAGGGGATGTGGTTACAGAGCGATGCCCCGGG
>NW_015505265.1:535532-537739 GCF_001515645.1 Sinocyclocheilus grahami | reverse complement strand
TCAGCGCTGGTGGGCAAGGGGTACTCGGCTGCGGGTCAGGCTGGTGCGTGTCTGCACACTATGTCAGTGTTACAGGTGTACCAAGCCGACCTGCTAAAAGAGCTAGATGAAGGCGGGCAAGTCAAAGCAGATGACATCTTAGAGCTGAGGAGAACTGCTGATTCAGCTCTCCGCGCCACCAAGGAGACTGCCCGTGCTATTGGGCTGTCCATGGCAGCTCTGGTGGCAGTGGAGAGGCATTTATGGTTGACCCTGTCTGATATGAAAGAGAAGGACAGGGTCTGCCTTATGGATGCCCCGCTTGCGCCTTCTGGTCTGTTCGGCGACGCCGTCAATTCCGTCATCGACAGATACCAGGAGGCTCGTAAACAGGCGGCGGCATTCCAGCGGTTTCTCCCTTGCCATTCTAAGGAGGCTCGTAAACAGGCGGGGGCATTCCAGTGGTTTCTCCCTCGCCGTTCTATAGCTCTGGGGGCTGCTGGGCGGGAGCAGCCCCAGTCGGGTACCAGCTCCTCATATAGGGAGGTCCAAAAGTAGAGCGTTGCCTCTCGCGCTCCCCCGCAGCAGGACTGAGGACGGTGGCGCTCTAAGTCAAGGGATTCTAAGGCGAGGCCCGATCTGAGGGGAAGGTAGTGGAGCTGAGAGCCTCTCCACCCCTTCGGGGGTCTCTCAAGCAGCTAGCTCGGATGTCTCATGCCGGTCCGCCGCATCAGGGCACCCAGCTAGCAGCTCCAAATACACCAGAGGCCAGTCTCGAGAGACTGGTTCCCTTAATAGATTATTTAGCAGTGTGGAAACTACTGCCAAATGTATCTCGTTGGGTCCTGCAAACTGTAGAGAGAGGCTATCACATTCAGTTCAGCACTCCGCCACCGCCACCTTTCAAAGGGGTTTTCCTCACATTAATGGGCCCGAGCAGGCTCTGGTATTAGAACGAGAAGTGAATACTCTCTTGAGGAAGGAGGCCATCGAGGTGGTCCCTCCTCTCGACAGGGAGTTCCGGTTCTACAGCCGGTACTTCATTGTTCCAAGGAAGGATGGAGGGTTGCGTCCAATTTTAGATCTGTGGCTACTGAACCGCTCAGTCATGCGTCTGAGGTTCAAAATGCTCACTGTCAAACAGGTCGTGTCTCAGATCAGGTCCGAGGACTGGTTTGTCACTATAGATCTAAAAGATGCTTATTTCCATGTCTCCATCCTTCCCAGTCACAGGAAGTCCCTGAGGTTTGCTTTCAGGGGCAAAGCTTACCAATATCTGGTCCTTCCTTTCGGCCTAGCACTCTCACCCTGTACTTTCACAAAGTGTGTGGATGCTGCTCTGGCTCCTCTGTGACTCCAGGGCATCCGCATGCTCAATTACATCGATGATTGGTTGATTTTAGCTCAATCAGAGCAGATGGTGGTTTAGCATCGAGATGTCGTTCTTGCTCATATGAAAGAGTTGGGGTTAAGTCTAAACGCCAAGAAAAGTGTGCTTTCTCCATTACAGAGGACCACTTATCTGGGCGTGGTGTGGGATTCGACCACTATGCAGGCATGTTTGTCTCCTGCTCGGATCGAGTCGATCCTCACTGCAGTCGCGAGAGTCAGAGAAGGCCGGTCACTCACTGTCAAGCAGTTTCAAAAGCTGCTGGGTCTGATGGCAGCTGTGTCCAACGCTGTGATAACTCTTGGCCTGCTGTACACAAGACCCCTACAGTGGTGGCTCAAGACCAAGGGTTTCTCCCCGAGGGGAAACCCGCTTCGCATGATCAAGGTCACGCGGCGATGCCTACGTGCCTTAGACATGTGGAGGAAACCTTGGTTCTTGTCTCAGGGCCCGGTGCTGGGAGCTCCTTGTCACCGCGTAACGCTAGCGACGGACGCGTCCCTCACCGGTTGGGGAGCGGTCATGAATGGCCACCCTGCCCGCGGTCTGTGGAGTGGTCGCCATCTCACGTGGCACATCAATTGCCTGGAGATGCTGGCCATGTTTCGAGCCCTCAAACACTTTTTTCCAGACCTAAGAGATTGCCATGTGTTGGTGCTCACCGACAACACAGCGGTGGTCTTTTATGTCAACCACCAGGGAGGTCTACGTTCGCGCCGCTTATACAAGCTGGCGCACCAGATCCTTGTGTGGTCCCAGGGCAAGCTCCTCTCACTGAGGGCAGTTCATATTCCTGGGCATCTCAATATGGGAGCAGACATCCTGTCGAGGCAGGAGC
>NW_015505265.1:515688-534967 GCF_001515645.1 Sinocyclocheilus grahami | reverse complement strand
CTGACTCATCCAGCTCCACTGGGGCTGGATGCTATGGTACAGACTTGGCCGAGGTTTCGACTGCACACCTTTCCCCCGATTGCTCTGCTCCCGGGAGTTCTAGAGAGAGTGCGTCGGGATGGGGTCCGTCTATTGCTAGTAGCCCCGTTCTGGCTGGGCTGAGTATGGTTCTCGGACCTGAATTCTCTCCTCGATGGCACTCCATGGGAGATTCCCGTCAGGAGAGATCTCCTCTCACAGGCGGAGGGTATGATCCTTCACCCCCGCCCAGAGTTGTGGAAGCTGTGGGTGTGGCCCCTGAGGGGGCACAACTCATAGCCTCTGGTCTCTCAACCGAGGTTGTTGAGACCATCCTCCAATCTAGAGCTCCCTCAACGAGGAAACTGTACGCTCTTCACTTCATGGTGCGGAGATCACCTGCTTGACCCAATTAACTGCCCGGTACAGTGCTGGAGTTCTTGCTGGCCCCTTTCTCCGCGTGGTTAACCCACTCCACCCTGAAGGTCTACATGGCGGCTATAGCGGACTACCACGCCCCTCTTGATGGTCACTCAGTGGGCAAGGACCCCCAGGTTACACGTTTCCTCTGCGGTGTGATGAGGCTGAGGCCTCAGGTACGATCTCGTGTCCCTCCTTGGGACCTCACTGTGGTGCTAGAAGCTCTCTGTAGGCCTCCCGTTGAGCATATCGAGGAGATATCAGATCATCTTCTTACATTAAAGACTGTGTTTCTCTTGGCTATACCTTCTCTAAAGAAAGTTGGGGATCTGTAGGCCCTTTCTGTGGCTCCTTCCTATCTCGACTTTGCACCCGGTTTGGCAAAAGTTTTTTGTACCCTCATGCGGGGTATGTCCCTAAGGTCTACACCACGGCCTGTCGTACTCCAGGCTTTTTGTCCTCCTCCCTTCAGGGAGCCCGTCCAGCAGAGGCTTAATTGTATGTGCCCAGTGCGAGCACTGGATGCATACGTCCACAGAGCTGTCTTGTGGAGAAAGGCGGACCAACTGTTAGTGTGCCATGGTCCCCCTAAGAGAGGTCATCCTGCTTCCAAGCAGACCCTCAGCCGGTGGATAGTGAATGCCATTACTGTTGCCTACGAGTCCTCTGATCTCCCTTCACCATTGGGGGTCAAGGCTCACTCAACAAGGAGTGTGGCGGCCTCCAAGGCCTTTCTGGCAGGTGTTCCTTTGCATGACATCTGCAATGCTGCGGGATGGTCTACGCCCCTCACATTTGTCAGGTTCTATGACCTAGATCAGGGGTGCCCAAACTCGGCCCTGGAGGGCCAGTGTCCTACAGAGTTTATCTCCAACTTGCCTCAACACACCTGCCAGGAAATTTCTAGCATGCCTAGTAAGAGCTTGATTAGCTTGTTCAGGTGTGTCTAATTGGGGTTGGAGCTAAACTCTGCAGGACACCGGAACCTCCAGGACTGAGTTTGGGCACACCCTGACCTAGATTTGCGAGCCACTCCAGGCCCCTCTGTTCTCTTGCCATAGCTGTGCTCTTCCACACTAAGCAGGGATTTGCAAGTATGGCGGCGTGGACATCTCATTCCCCTAGCGTTTCCGACACAGCTTGAGTTCCCGAAGGGGAACGTCCCAGGTTACTTATGTAACCATGGCTCCCGAGGGAACGAGACGCTGCGTCGCAAGGCCATACTTCCGGCATCCCTACTAGAGCTTGCTTCACTCCTAGAAGCTAACGCCGGCTGCACCTCACGTGCTTTTAAAGCTTCCTGGTCATGACGTCATCTGCCTCTGACGTCTCGCCCATCGATTCGACTGATTACACATAAGATTCAGAGCTTGGTATAGCTGAAGGCATTCCCCTAGCATTTCTGACGCAGCGTCTCGTTCCCTCGGGGGAACCATGCTAACATACGTAACCTGGGACGTTTTTGCTCTGTTCAGGACAATGCAACCTGTTAATGGAAACCTACATGCGTTAATTTATCCTTTTCTTAGATTTCAACAACATGAACACGGGCTTATCTATTTCAGCATTATATGTCCATTCCACTAGATGTTCTCACATGCAACTATAGCATTGACACGGATTTTTGATTAAAATTCCTTCCTTCTTTTCTCACCTTCTTTTACAGATTTGGGATTAAAGCAATCACCTCATCTCTTTGTAACTGAGGATCTCAATGTGACCCTACAGTGTTCCCAGATTGGAACATCACATTACAGCATGTACTGGCTCAGAAAAACACCCACTGAGCCATTGGGGCAGATAGTGCATTTCTTTGTTAAAACAGAAAACTGGGAGAAGGATTTTAAGCAGAGAGCATCAGCTGTGAGGAACGGGGCATCTTTAGACCTGACTCTTGTCAAAGTACAGAGCTCTGACAGTGGTGTTTATTACTGTGCAAAGCAGGATGCACATCAGTGTAACCCAATCTATAACCTCAACAAAAACACACAGATTCACATCTAACACCTGCTCATCTGCTGTCAATGAATGAAATTCTACATTACATAGGGATGAGTGGATAACGTATTTCTATACATGTGTTTTGCATTATCATGCTAGTTTACGTACATAATTTAATCTTTTCCCACATGTAAAGAAAAACAAATCTAAGCATGTTTCAATCCATTAACCTACAAGTAGTTTAATTTATGATTTTTCAACACAAATTGATCTTAATTTAGAGTCATTTAGAATTGATTTGTTGACATTTTTATTATAACCAGTAGGGGTCTTCTTTGAGCCTAATGAAGTTACTGATAATGTGGAGTGAAACAGGCTTTATAAAACAGAACATTGAGAGTTTGCATTCGTTTAAAGTGGTTCATTCTACATATCCTGTTCAGACCTCACACACACTGTTGTTCATTCATGTCATTCCTCCAGCACTGAAGAATCAACATGATATTTATAGTGTGCTTGATTTATTTAGCAGCACCTCCATTCTGGGTCTCAGGTAAAATATATAATCTTTTATTGTCTTTATTTGATCCTTCAGTTTATGTTTTTCTGCTAAATTCTACTACTTTCCAAATACACTTCTGTCTGTTTTTAACAGGAGAATCACTAAGTGACCAAGTTCATCAGAATCCACCTCATCTGATAACTAAGGCTGAGAAAACAGTTCAGATCAACTGTTCCCACACAATTAAAGACTATAAAATTATATTATGGTATCAGCAGCTGAAGGGTAACAGTGCACTAAATCTTATTGGATATGTGTATTACAAAGATCCAACCACCGAAAACCAATATAAAAATCAGTTCAGCATTGGAGGAAATGGAGAGGAATCCTCTACTCTTAATGTAACATTAGAAAGAGAACATGTTGCATTATATTACTGTGCTGCCAGTAAAGCACAGTGTTGAAGATCCTTTAATCAGTCCTACAAAAACCTCCTGTTAAACTGTCACCACAATATTATTAGCACCTGAATGCACCCATAAACCCCCAAACATGATCACT
The DNA here is from genome assembly GCF_001515645.1 of Sinocyclocheilus grahami. NCBI lineage: Eukaryota > Metazoa > Chordata > Actinopteri > Cypriniformes > Cyprinidae > Sinocyclocheilus > Sinocyclocheilus grahami. The sequence continues at coordinate 531,525 of NW_015505265.1, read as the reverse complement.
CAGTGCACCCATATAATTAATATGATATATAATTTATATGTCTAAAAACATTTCATGAATGCTTTTTTTGATTTTATATACTTAATTTAGCTTAAATTCATCAAAAACTGGTCAAGCAACTTATGCGTCATCATTAAGATGCACCATTGCTTCATCCGTCTCTTATTATTTTAATTTTGGCTAAACTTTCGCCACACTTGTGTTTGTTTGTAAGTGAAATTGATTACACGGTTAATTATTTTCAAGCATTTGTAAAGCAGAAATTGAGAACATTTTACTTGAAGCCTTTATTTATAATGCAATATAAAGGCATTCACAATGTACATTGTAATGCATTATATATTTTCATAAATAATTATAACTAATGTTAAAATGCATTATAATATTTGCAAATTGTATGGTACCTCTAAAATTGGTTGTTTGTCGTGTTTTAATGCGTTATATAACAATAAATGTATAATGAATAGATAATTGTTATGATATATTATAGGTGTGGTTACAATTATACATGAGATTATACAATGCATTACAAAATGTATTAAAGGCATAATAATTACAAAATTAAATACTTCATAATGCAAAATATATAAAGGCTTCAAGTAAAGTGTTACCAAATTTTATGGAATTAATTTTTGTTTCATGGAAAAGCAAGAAATATATGGAACAGGTCTGAAACAACACGAGTGTGAGAAAATTATGACTAACTCTTTAATAAGCTATAACTAACTCTTTAATAAGCTATAACATGCCTTCTTGTCAATAGGTGGCGCTGTATCACAACACATTCACTATGGAGGGGTAATGTGAATCTGAAATAGGGCATTTTGGGCTTTACAGTCTCATTGCTGCACTAATGTTCTCAGTTTATCTGTCAGATTGAAATTTCTCCAGTATTGTTTTTCAATATGAGAGTTGTCATCATCATTACTGTCACACTGATCACTTTCTCAGGTGAGGCTTTATCTATGTTTATATATTCTAAAATAATTTAACTTTCTTTTCTGTTTAGATGTGAATATGTGATTCTTCTTTTCACTGGATTTTCTCATAGTAACAAAGTCGACCAGTCTCCACCAGATATAAATAAGAGACAAGGAGAATCAGCAGAGATCCGGTGTTTACACAGTGTGCCAAGTTACAATCAAATCAACTGGTTCAAACAAAACCAGTGTCAAGGGTTCACATTCATAGGGCATTTACTTCTAACAAGACCAAACCCAGAACAAGATTTCACTACAAAAATAGAAATGTCTGGGAATGGAAATAGCAATGGATTTTGACCATTAACAGTCTCTCATCTAATGACATTTTTGCGCTGCTTATTACACAGTGTTTTAGATCCCTGCTGTTCATTAAAAAAACGTCTCTTTAATTCTGGTATGAAGAGAAGCAAAAAACATGAAAACTTATAATTCGCACCTGCTCCTGTGACTCTGACACTCTGCCAGCTTTTATGACAACACTAATTAAGCACCATGACAATAAACAGCATGAGAATAAACGAAAAATTAAAAAATACATACATAAATATGTGCAAAGGAGAGGCTGATCTAAATATCTCTCAACATGTGTAGAGTTTACATGATCAGTTTCACAATTGTATTTGTCATTAGTGTTCTAGAATTGGTGCAATTATTAAATATTTCTTAAATACATCCCCCAATTATAAGTCGCTTTGGATAAAAGCGTCTGCTAAATGACTAAATGTAAATGTAAATATCAATAATTAAATATTTCTTATTCAAAAAACCTAAGACCTTCTGTTTATTTTCTGGTGTACTTAGGTTTCAAATCCTTGTATATTAATTATAAAATTACATCCAAACGTCAATCCATGGTGACATTTAAGGTTGCTCTTTCATAGCTCAGGAGACTCAATCTTCTCAGTTATTCATTGATTGTAGTTTACTTCATCTCATGTTTCTTCTAAAATTCCTTAGGAAAAATAAAAATAGACACACATGACACTGTTGTTGATATAGAGCTATACATTAAATATGGTGAGCATAGTTGTATCACAGAACAGCTGAGGTATTAAAGAGGTTTCAGTTGAGATTTTTCTTTTCTTTGGGTGGGGACACGTCACTTCCTTTCACACGTTGTGACTTTTATTTTGTCTCAGTGTGTTAGTAGGCATTTAGCTGCTTTCCATCAAATACTGACTATGTGCTGAATGTCACCATGGTAATAATGCTTGCCATATTCTTTGTCATGTTGCCAGGTAAGATTTTTGTATTGATTAATGTCAAGAAATAATTTCATGAAAATTACCATGCATCATTCATCAATTTTTCTGATTAGGTCTCATACGAAGTAAGAAAGTTGACCAGACTCCCCAGGACCTGATAATAAACCTCACAGAATCTGCTGTTCTCACTTGCTCGCATTCAGACCAGGGCTTTGAACTCATTCTCTGGTATAAACGATCCGATGACAAGGGATTCATTTTTCTTGGTTATCTTAATAATAATTTTCCAAATCCTGAAGAGGATTTCAAACACAAAATCGACCTGGCTGGAGATGGCAGAAGTAGTGCCACACTTACAATAAAAGATCTGACAGAAGACAACAGCGGAGTCTATTACTGTGCAGCTCGGAGACACAGTGTGTTAAATCCTCACAACCCAACACGAAAACATACATATCACATATAATATCTGTAGTGTGCACTAAAACAGGCGATACAGCTCACCTGCTACAAACCACTAAACAAAACAAACTACTTCTCCACCCTTCCATACTTATATGAGGTAAATATTTGTGACTTATAATGTCACTCAATACAGTCACATTATTTGGAACTGATTATAAAACACTGACTATCAGATCATGAAATAGGTCTGTGGAAACCGAGTAACTGATTTAAAGGGATAGATTATCCCAAAAAATGAAAATTCTGTCATTAATTACCGCATGTCATTCCAAACCCGTAAGACCTTTGTTCATCTTCGGAACACAAATTAAGATATTTTTGATGCATTCCGAGAACTCTCAGACCCTCTCATAGACAGCAAGAATCCTTACACGATCAAGGCTCAGAAACGTAACAAGGAGATCGTTAAAATAATCCATGTGACATCAGTGGTTCAATCGTAATTTTACGAAGCTATGAGAATAATTTTTGTGTGCGCAAAGAAAACAAAAATAATGACTTTATTCAACAGTTCGTCTCCTCCGCAACACCCTATAGCACCATTTTGGAGAGTATCACGTACGTAAACAACATATGTACGTGGAAACGTTGTTTACATTCAGATCAGAGCGTAAACCACGTAAACAGCGTATCCGCATATGGTGCTGCTTACACAGAACAGCATACGTTGTTTACGTATGTGATACTCTCCAAAATGGCACTATAGGGTGACACAGAGGAGACGAATTGTTGAACAAAGTCGTTATTTTAGTTTTCTTTGCGCACAAAAATTATTCTCGTAGGTTCGTAAAATGGATGGGAGGGTTAGAGAGCTCTCGAAATGCATCAAAAATATCTTAATCTGTGTTCCGAAGATAAATGAAGGTCTTACGGGTTTGGAACGACATGAGGGTGAGTAATCAATGACAGAATTGTAATTTTTGGGTGAACTATCCTGTTAATATTACAGTTATGGTTTCAACCTTTAGGGGCCTCCCTAAAGGTTGAAAAATAATTTAAATAAAGAAACATTAAGAGAGTATATGTTCAGCACTATAAGCTTAATACTCAATACTGTACATTATACAACCCACTTTTATGTAAAACATTATGTGAAATAGAATGCATTACTAAACAGACATGTTAAATTGCAGTGTTTAACTCAAGGTGGTCTATATACGAAGATAACATCCATGAACATTCCATTTTATCTCAGTGGCACTTCATATCCATCCATTTCAGCCCCATTTGCTTTCAGTCAAATGGGAACTGATATATTATCAATGATAAAATAATTTATTATTTTCAATGCAAAGGTACAATGGCTGCCAATTAAGAAAAATTATTGTAGCTACAATATCTACCAGCAGGGGCTAGCAAGTCATGCTAGTCAAACAAATTTTGACCACCTGATTTAAACAGGCTTACAGAAGCGTTGCATGTTCTTCTTATTTGTACATTCATCCACAGCATATCAGCGATATTGTGGTAATGTACTCGTTGTGGAAGACGTTCAGGCGGATGACGTAGGACGTATTGTGTCGTGCGCGCACCTCTGAGAAATGCAGGAGCAAAGGAAACAAAGTTTCCTTACTTTAGCAAAGGAAAACCAGTCTCCTCTTGGCTTATACCGAAATCCTCCGACATTCTTCTTTGCAAATCCTCGTTTTGTGCTTCTAATTTGTGAACGCCATTTTGTTTTGTTTTGTCTCCGCGTTCGTCACTTATCACGCAACGTCGACGTTTTACGTCATCTGCCGGCACGGCTTCCGCGTATGACAGTCAGCGGAAGTGAGAAAAAAGTGTTTATTACGTTTGAAATATGGATATTTATCTTACAAAAATGCATGGACTTGCAACAGGAGGCCTTTATTCACCTCCCGGAGCCGTGTGAGGGGTGTTTCATTACGGATGCACGCACTTTATTTCATGTCTTCTGAACTGTTGACAACCAACACCCACTTACCCCCATTGAAAGGCTTGGAATAGCCAGGACCATTTTTTATATAACTCAGATTGGATTCGTCTGAAAGAAGAAAGTCACATACACCTAGGATGCGTTGAGGATGAGTAAAACACAGGCTAATTTTTCATTTTTGGGTGAACTAACCTTTTAAATTCTGTGATTAACAGATAAAGCAAAATGAAAGAAAGTCTTCATTCACACCTGCTCCTGTGGTTTATATTTGAGACTTATCTGTGAGAGTTTTCAATGAGAAACACATGATGTTGTGTAGGTGAGAGAATGTGAATTATTGGGTTCAGCTAAACTGGTTTAGGTCTTACACAGTAATTACGCAGACAAAACTTCACTAAGACGTATCACGTCTGTACGTTCCTTTCTGATGTCTTTGGGAATTGAAGGCCAGATAGAGGTGGAAGTTGGAAGATAGACAGATAGATTCTGGAAGTTGATTTATTTCAGTAAAAGAATCCAATTTTATCACAGTGAACACCTTGATTGATCAGCTGTACTGCCCTATGAAAAAACAAACTGAATTAGTGCAATTACTATTAAGACCAATAGGGGTCTCCTTTCAACCTAATTTAAATAAAGATACATTTCTCAAAGAGAGTGTGAGCTCTCAGAGAGCACTGAGAGTTAATTGTTAAAGTTGGTTTATTCTACACATAATTCTCACTGAAGCATCAACATGACTTTTACAGTGTGTTTGATTTATTTCACAGCACTGCCATTCTTGGTCTCAGGTAGGCCTTAAAGAACGTCTCAGGTTACTTATGTAACCATGGTTCCCTGAGTAGGGAACGAGACACTGCGTCCTCTAGGGGTCGCTATGGGGGAACGCCTCGTCGTGACCCGTGTCTGAAGCATACATTGAAAAAACACGCTTTCTGTATTTTCATATTTTCACAACAATTTAATATGTTTGTAATTTTCTTTTAAACAGGGGATTCACTGAGTGAAAAAGTTCATCAAACGCCAAAAAACACGCTGGTTAAAACGCAGGAGCCTGTTACAATCACCTGCTCTCACACAATACCAAACTATTACATGATACTATGGTATGAGCAGCTGAAGGGTGACAGTGCGCTAAATCTCATTGGATATGTGCTTTATAAAAATCCAGCAACAGAAAGTCAATACATAAATGAGTTCAATATTACAGGAGATGGTGAAAAATCCTCTACTCTTGATTTTAAGCCGAAAGCATCTGGGAGATCTGTTACAAATTACTGTGCTGCCAGCAAAGCACAGTGTTAGAGATCATTTCATCTTCCTACAAAAACTTCTGTTAATACCACAAAGCAAAACTGTAGTAGCTTAGTTTTGTAGTAGTGTTGTTATTTAATTTTTTTATTTTATATTTTATTTCACTCCATTGCCAAACAAGCTGCCATTTTGTTGTAAGTGAAAACATATCTTTAGGATACCTTAAATGTAATTTTCCCTGCAGAATATTATCAAGTAAAATACATAGTTTTACATAAGGTGAAAATGTCATTATTTGGTTTTGAAAAACAAAAAAAAACAAAAAACAAACAAACAGAATTAACAGAATTGAACTGTTCGACATTTAACAGACACAATTAAGGGGCACATCCATAGTTATTAACTTTTAATGTCTTTTTCAAACATTGGTCATGTAAACTTATCCACTGCTATTTAGACTGCTTTTGTCAAACAAACAAACAAACAAACAAACAAATGAACGAACTAATGAATGATTTTTTTTAAAGTAATCATATATTTGCCATATATCTGAACTTGTGTTTGTGGGAAATGAAGAACAGATAAAGTTGGATAAAAACAAATATTTTCAGTACATTAGAGTTGATAAACAGACCTTGACCAATCATTTGAACTGCTCTATCAAAAGATGTTGGTGTAAATGGTGTAAATGGTGTAATTACTATCAAAACCAGTAGGAGTCTCTATTCGACCAAATCTAAGTACAGAAATATTAAAGGGAGTGGGACAGACTTTATGCTTCCTAAAGAATGCTGGGAAATCATTTGTTATGGGTGGTTTATTCATTTAGAGAACTCCAGCACTGAAGCATCAGCATGACTTTCACAGTGTGTTTGATTTTTTTTCAAAGCACTGCTATTCTTGGTCTCAGGTACAAAATTGTTCTTTTTACATGTTCATATGACTTTAGCCTTTTACACTCTTTTAATAATTTTCTTTCTCTTTCAAACAGGGGAATCATTAAGTGACAAAGTTAATCAAACTCCAAAAGACAAGCTGGTTAAAGCTCAAGAACCTGTTACACTCACCTGCTCTCACACAATACCAAACTATAACATGATATTATGGTATGAGCAGGTGATAGGTGCTCTAAATCTTATTGGATATGTGCGTTTAACAAGTGCATCCACTGAAGTCCAATACACAAATCAGTTCATTATTAAAGGAGATGGTGCGAAGTCCTCTACTCTTGAGTTCAAGCTGAATGCATCTGGGAGTTCTGTTATGTATTATTGTGCTGCCAGCAAAGCACAGTGTTAGAGATCATTTCATCTGCCTACAAAAACCTCTGTTATTACCACAAACCAACAATTTATGTATTAGAGAGTTCTCCACTCAGCACAGACGTTCATTTAGAGATTTTTTAAGCACTACATTGCAATCACTTTCAATGAAACAAACAAATAAATAAATAACAGATTTTTTTGCAAAATTACTGCTTATCTGCAAATAAAATAGGATAATAAACAAACAAACAAACAAATAAATAAATATAAATAAAATAATAGGACAAATTATTTTGCATAGTCAAGTTTGAAGTTGTTTTCTTTTCTTTTTTTTCTTTTCTTTTACACAGTCCAGGAGGAAATTTTACTTCTCAGAGGTTGATCTTTCATGGACCAGGAGACATAATGTCTCAATTCTCAGTTCTTCATATAGGTATCAACTTTGGATCAGATGTTTCTTCACAATCGTTTGATGGCATACAGTAATAGTAATGAGCTATACAATTAGCACAGCTCAAATAATTTATTCTTGTAAAAGTGTAATGAGAAATGTTTATATTGAAAATCTGAAAAGCTTGTGTCTGATAAACAACTGATATTAAATAGATTTTTGATTTGTAATTTTTCTTTCCTGGGGTGGGAAGGCGTCACTTCCTGTCACTTGTCTTGACTTTTATTTTGTGTCATTGTTAGCAGGTGTTAATCAATGCTGACTATGTGCTGAATGTTACCATGATGTTAATGTTTGCCATATTCTTTGTCATGTTACCAGGTAAGTTTTTTCCAAAGCATGTTCTTTAATGCAAAGTAATAATGTTCTAAAAACACCATGTACCATTTATCATTTCTTTCTGCTCTGATTAGGTCTTGTACAAAGTCAAAAAGTTGACCAGACTCCCCAGGACCTGATAAGAAACCTCACAGAATCTGCTGTTCTCACTTGCTCACATTCAATCCAGGGCTTTGATCTCATCCTTTGGTATAAACAATCTGATGACAAGGGATTCATTTTTCTTGGTTATCTCAATATTGATTTTGCATATCCTGAAGATGAGTTCAAACACAAAATCAGCTTGGCTGGAGATGGCAGAAATAGCGCCACACTTACAATAAAAGATCTGACATAAGACAACAGCGGAGTCTATTACTGTGCAGCACGGAGACACAATGTGTTAAATCCTCACAACCCGGCGCAAAAACACATCCCTTTCACATCTGTTGTGTGCACTAAAACAGGTGAAACCGTTCACCTGCTACAAACCACTAAACCTGTTTCTATTACTGAGACAGTCCACCTGCTGAAAAGACCAGGTTAGACCAGCATGAACATCCATGCTCTTGTACAGGGTAGCTACTGTATGCTGGTTATTGCTAAATTGGATCTGGTCCTGCTAGTAGAACTGATCAACCAACATGATCTTTGTGTTTATGCTGGTTGACCAGGGTTGGTAAAGTAAAAAGCCTAGTGAGAACAACAGCTAAATAAAACACTGCTGAAACATCTACTAAAATATGATTAATTGTAATTAAATGAATGGGATCCACTTTATATTAAGTGGCCTTAACTACTACGTACTTATATTTAAATTAATCATTTGATACAATGCACTTATTGTGTACATACATGTTTTTACATTGTACTTATATTTGAAAATACTGTAATTAAATCTGTAATTAATTTCTGTAGTTATATCTATAATTACACTGTTGACCATACCTATACCGCTTAAGGGGAGACACTGCAGGCAAAACCAGCATTTTTTCATGCACCTGTCAATTTTGAGATTTTGTGCTTTCTGGCTTTTCATAAAGTGTTGATAAAGACCAGTGGAAAGAAAACATCCAAAATACACTGTTAAGTGCTTATTTTATAGCACTTTATCTATTTGTGTCAATAGATTTCAATTACAAGACATATTTTTAAAGGCCGTTTTCTCAAAATGAGTTTTTTCTCCTACACTGAGCCATAAATCTACACTTCAGTAGCATTTACACACTCCAAACTTTACATTTTTATTCCTGTCTATATTCTGAAGATTTTTACAGAGGGATTTGTTCATATATAATTTGTTTGATTGTATACAACATTTTATTCCCCCCAAAATTGTGAAAATATATTGTTCCTCTTCAGGAACTCGAGCTGCAGTCGGAGAACGCTTTGGGAACGCCTTCTGTGACCACGCTCTGAATCACATGTGAAATCAGTCCAATAGCTGGGCGAAACGTCACGGGTGGGTGACGTCATGACCAGGAAGCTATAAAAGCACGTGCGGCGGAGCCGGCGTCAGCTTTCTGTCATTCGCTCTGTGTGTGTCAGTCATATTTATTGTTGTCTGTCAAAAAGTGAAACTATAAGCTCCAGCTATGTCTAAAGCTCACGCTAAGACAAAGCATGCTAAGGGCGAGAGACCCGCGCTACGGTCCTTCTCACCGGGGAGAGGACGCGACGCTCCGCCTGTCTTTCTCCGAGGAGATTGATATAGAGGGCGTCAAAGAGCTCGCCAGTTGCACAAGCATCAGTTACACAAGCATATTACGCCTGATATTATAATGAGCAGCATTAATAGGGAGCGGAGCTCGCGCGCTCGGCTCTCGGGGGCAGATTGTGCTTTTTCCGCTGTTAAGCGCTCCGCTCTCGCTGGGCACGCTCCGAGGAGTGTGTCCGTGCCTGTGATCTTGCGATTGCGGTCCCGCTGCTGAGGCACGGTGGGGACTGAGATCGCGGGTATCGCACATGATCTACCAGACGGGTTGGAGACGGCTCTTCCTATCTCCACCCGTGTTCCCTAGATCTAGAGCTCGTTCTCGAGGCTTGGAAGCCCACGCTGCGGTTCTTCCCCCTCTGAGTGAGTGCTGCGGCCCTCTTTCTGATGTTGTTTGTGTGACTTGCCACAAGTATTTGTCTGACTATGAGAAGTTAGATATACAGGGGCTCTTGGGATATAAATTTCTCGAGTGAGAGCACGCGTTAACCTCTCTGGGCGGAGCAGACCCAACCTACCGTGTTCCAGCCCCTCATTCTGGGGGCCTCACTTCTCGTACTCTGCAGAGTCTAGAGTCAGAGTGAAGCTCCGAGGCCGAAGGCGGAGACCGAAGGCGGGTCTGCAGACCATCATTCTCGCTGGATAGTCTTCGTCGTAAATGTTCTGATGCCTAAGGCCTAGGAGCTCCCTCTGGGGAAGAGCGGTGTACACCACATTACACGGTGCCCGTCTCTCCTCAGTGCCCTCAGGAGGTTGGTCTGCCAACCCTGCCGTGTTCCAGGGTGCAGTGGTCTCCGGCAAGCGCTTCTCTTAGTTACCGCCCGGAAACGTAGCGGTACTAAGAGTCTCGCTACCTCTATGGCGTTATCTAGAGCAGCTAGTACGGCCGTCCCCTGCCGGTGTGTCGCTTCAGGGCACACCAGAGATCAGTCTCGAGAGACTGATTCCCTTAGTAGATTATTTAGCAGCGTGGAAGCTACTGCCAAATGTGTCTCAATGGGTCCTGCGTACTGTAGAAAGAGGCTACCGAATCCAGTTCGGTTCTCGTCTGCCTCGATTCAACGGGGCCCCCACTCTAGTGGGTCCCGAGCAGGCTCTGGTATTAGAACAAGAAATAGTTACTCTCTTAAAGAAGGAGGCCATCGAGGTGGACTCTCCACACGAGACAGACTCCGGGTTCTACAGCCGGTACTTCATTGTTCCGAAGAAGGATGGGGGGTTGCGTCCTATTTTAGATCTGCGCCTATTGAACCGCTCAGTCATGCGACTGAAGTTCAGCATAATTGGATTCAAACAGGTCGTGTCTCAGACCAAGTCTGAGGACTGATGTGTCACGATCAATCTAAAAGATGCACATATCTCCATCATTCCTCATCATAGGAAGTTCCTAAGGTTTGCTTTTGGGGGCAAAAGCCTACCAATACTGGTTTCTTCCTTTGGCCTTGCACTCTCACCCCACACTTTCACGGCTCAACCACATCGACGATTGGTTGATATTAGCTCAGTCAGAGCGGATGGCGGTTCGACATCGAGATATCGTTCTCGCTCACACGAAAGAGCTGGGGTTAAGACTTAACGCCAAGAAAAGTGTGCTTTCTCCAGTACAGAGAACCACTTATCTGGGTGTGGTGTGGGATTCGACCACGATGCAGGTACGTATGTCTCCTGCTCGGATCGAGTCGGTCCTCACCTCAGTCGCGAGAGTAAGAGAAGGCCGGTCACTCGCTGAGAGCAGTTCACATTCCTGGGCATCTCAATATGGGAGCAGACATCCTGTCGAGGCAGGGGCTGAGGCCCGGGGAATGGATGCTTCACCCCGAGGTGGTGAAGCAGATATGGAAAGTGTTTGGCCAGGCTCAGGTGGATCTGTTGCGACTCATATGATATCGCACTGTCCCCTCTGGTTCTCTCTGACTCATCCAGCTCCACTGTGAGGAAACTGTATTTTTGCGGAGACCGCTAGCCCGACCCAGCTAACTGCCCATTTGGTACAGTTCTGGAGTTCCTGCAGGCCTGTTTATCCGCAGGGTTGACCCACTCCACCCTAGAGGTCTTCGTGGTGGCCATTGCGGCCTACCACACCCCTCTCTGTGCCATTCAGTGGGAAGACACCCTCTTCTTACACGTTTCCTCCGCGGTGCGCTGAGGCCGAGGCCTCCGGCCAGAGAAGCTTATGCTAAGTGGTGGATCCGGATGCTATTCCATAGCCTCAATTCCTCTAATCTCCCCTCTCCTTTGGGGGTCAAGACTCACTCCTCCAGAAGTTGACCTTCGGGACGGTGGGCCCCGCCTACTTTAGCCACTCCGGGCTCTTCTGTTCTCTTGCCCTAGCTGTGCAGTCTTCCACACAAGGCAGAGATTTGGAAGTCTGGCGGCGTGGGCATTCTCGTTCCCCTAGCGTTTTCCGACGCAGCTCGAGTTCCTGAAGAGGAACGTCTCAGGTTACGTATGTAACCCTGGTTCCTCGAGGGAACGAGACGCTGCGTCTTGCTGCCATACATCCGGCATCCCTGCCAGCGCTAGCCTCATTCCTGAAGCTGATGTTGGCTCCGCCGCACGTACTTTTATAGCTTCCTGGTCATGATGTCGCCCACCCGTGACGTCCCGCTCAGCTATTGGACTGATTTCACATAAGATTCAGAGCTTGGTCACAGAAGGCGTTCCACTAGCGTTTTCCGACGCAGCGTCTTGTTCCCTCGAAGAACCAGGGTTACATACGTAACCTGAGACGTTTTTGGCCAGGCTCAGGTGGACCGTTTGCACTGTCCCCTCTGGTTCTCTCGAGCTGGATGCCATGGTACAGATATGGCTGAGGTTTCGTCTGTACACCTTTCCCCCGATTGCTCTGCTCCCGGGAGTTCTAGAGAGAGTGCGCCGGGACGGAGTCTGTCTACTGTTAGTAACCCCGTTCTGGCCGGGCCGAGTATACTGGGCCTACCACGCCCCTCTCGGTGGCCAGTCAGTGGGGAGACACCCCCTGGTTACACGTTTCCGCCACAGTGTGCTGAGGCTGAGGCCTCTCGTACGATCTCGCGTCCCCTTGAGGGACCTGGCCGTGGTGCTAGAAGCTCTCTGTAAGCCTCCGTTCAAGCCAATTGAGGAGATCTCTGATCGCCACCTTACTATAAAGACTACCTTTCTTCTGCCGATATCTTCTCTTAAGAGAGTTGGGGATTTGCAGGCCCTATCAGTGGCCCCTTCCTATCTTGACTTTGCGCCCAGTCTGGCCAAAGCGTTTCTGTACCCTCGAGTGGGGTATGTCCCTAAAGTCCCCTCATCTGCACCACAGCCTATCGTACTCCAGGCCTTCAGTTCTCCTCCCTTCAGGGAGCCAGACCAGCAGAAGCTTAATTGTATGTGTCCAGTGCGGGGGTGGACCAACTGCTTGTTTGCTACGGTCCCCCTAAGAGAGGTCTTCCAGCTACGAAACAGACCCTCAGTCGGTGGATAGTGGATGCTATCTCTATCTCTTATGAGTCCTCTGATCTCCCCTAGGGGTCAAGGCTCACTCCACCCGAAGTGTGGCGGCCTCCAAGGCCTTTTTAACAGGTATCTCTATGCAGGACATCTGCAACTCTGCAGGTTGGTCCACGCCCATTACCTTCGTCAGATTCTACAATCTAGATATGCCAGCCACTCCTGGCTCTTCTGTTCTCTCGCCCTAGCTGTGCAGGCTTCCACACTAGGCAGAGATTTGAAAGTCTGGCGGCGTGGGCATTCTCGTTCCCAAAGTGTTCTCCGATGCAGCTCGAGTTCCTGAAGAGGAACGTCTCCGGTTACGTATGTAACCATGGTTCCTCAAGGGAACGAGACGCTGCGTCTCAGTGCCATACTTCCGGCATCCCTGCCAGCGCTTGCTTCATTCCTGATGCTGATGCCGGCTCTGCCACACGTGCTTTTATAGCTTCCTGGTCATGATGTCACCCGCCCGTGAAATCTCGCTCAGCTATTGGACTGATTTCACATGTGATTCAGAGCGTGGTCTGCTGATGCCGGCTCTGCCACACGTGCTTTTATAGCTTCCTGGTCATGATGTCACCCGCCCGTGAAATCTCGCTCAGCTATTGGACTGATTTCACATGTGATTCAGAGCGTGGTCACAGAGGCGTCCCAAAGTGTTCTCCGACGCAGCGTCTCATTCCCTCGAGGAACTATGGTTACATACGTAACCTGAGACGTTTTCTGGCTGTTCAAAGATTTTTCTGAATTATGGCGTGACAAAAAGAGATACCCAAAATTCCCTCTGTAAAAACATTTGACTCTAATATGTCAAAAAAATTAAACAAGAATTTTGAAACTGACTTCATCCAGTGTTCAGATTTTTGTACTAGAAATGTATGCAAATTAGCACATATTTCATTAAACAATACATCATTTGCATATTTAAACATGACATTTTAGAAAACTTGTAATGCAACATTTTTTTGCAATTATCAATTTAATCAATCAACTGGGTGATAACTATTAGTTAATATTGTTACCCTATTCACCTGCAGTGTCTCGCCTTTAAACCAACCAGACCACCAAACCTGCCCTTAACCTGTATTCCACCTCAATAACAGCAAATGTTTCTTGCAATGCAACATGAGCACAATAGGTACATTGCCCCTATTAATTCATTTCATTTTATTATTAAGTATAGTATTTAAAGGTACCTAATAAAGTGGGACCAATTAATTAATTATTCTTTAAGTTTCTTGATTCAAATTTTATTCTGTAAAAATACAGAACTGTTTTTGAATGGCTGTCAAGATGCCAGGGTTGCCAGGCCTGCAAAATAGAACCAGCCCAATTGCTTTTTCTCTGTTGAAACAGCATTCAAGAAAGCTCGCTTTAACCTGCCGACTAAAATACAACCTTTGGCAATGGTATAGAAGTAGCCAAATTCAACATTAAAACCACAGACTTGGCAACACTGCAAGATTCTTTGTTGCCAGATGTAGTTACAACATCTACCAGCAGGCGCTAGCGAGCTAGTCACGCTAACCAGTCAAATTTAACCAACCAGTTTAAACTGGCTCACAGAAAAGTTACACTTCTACATATCAAAGTGGATATCCACGGCGTAGAGTATATTGTGATGATTTGTTTTACATTGTTGTTGCATCAGTAACATTTTCACATACAGTAACAGATTCTCTGAGTGTCAAAATGAAAGCTGTCATCATATTTATTGTTACGCTGATCAGTTTCTCAGGTAAGGCTCTGTATGCATTCATGCAAAGTAATTTAACCTCTATTTTCTGTTTTGTGAAATATGTGAATACTCTCTTCACAGGTTTTTCTCTTAGTAACAAAGTCAACCAGTCTCCACCTGACATGATTGAGAGACAAGGAGAAACTGCAAAGATCCAGTGTTCACACAGTGTGTCCAGTTACAATCAAATCAACTGGTACAGACAAAACCAGGACCACGGGTTCACATTAATGGGATATTTACTTGGAACAGATCCGTACAAAGAAAATGATTTCAAAGATAAAATAGAAATGTCTGGGGATGGAAATAGCAATGGATATTTGAACATTAAAAGTCTGTCATCTAATGACAATGCAGTGTATTTTTGCGCTGCATATTACACAGTGTTTTAGATCCCTGCTCTTCATTACAAAAACTGCTCTTTGATACTGCGGTTAACGGATGAAGGGTAGAAAAGTTTAATATTCACACCTGCTCCTGTGGTATTCATTTCAGACTCTACTGGTTGTTATGAAAACAACAGTCAACTATTGTGCTCACGAGAGGGATCTGTCAGATACTGTCTGAAATGGTTTTATTGAATACTAACATTTATCAAGCATGCAGTGATCTCACTGAACAACTGCATTCTGTAATAGGCATTGCATTTTTTATGCAATAAAAGCACATATTTTCAATTCATAAATTTCATGACAAACTTAAGTAAAAGAGCTACTACTTACTGTAGTATGTACCTCATTGGTGCAATTACTATCAAGACCAGTAGGAGTCACCTCTCAACCTGATCTATGTAAAGACAGATTTACCAAAGAAGTGGGCCAGTCTTTATGTTTCTCAGACAGCAGTTCATTTGTTATAGGTGTCACTCTGAGAGCTCCAGCACTGAAGCATCAACATGACATTTACAGTGTGTTTGATTTATTTCACAGCACTGCTATTCTTGGTCTCAGGTACAAAATCACTTCTTTCTAAATGGTTATGATGCTTTAGTCTATGGCTTTAGTCACACTATATTTAATGTGCTTTCCTTCTCTTTCAAACAGGGCAACACAGTCTCACTCCCTACTCGTCAAATGTCTGACGCATGG
>NW_015505265.1:503504-515192 GCF_001515645.1 Sinocyclocheilus grahami | reverse complement strand
TTGTAATTCCCTATACATGATGATTTTTAAGAACATTCCTTTCAAAAATGTGAGTTCTTAAAGGGATAGTTCACCCAAAAATGAAAATTTGCTTTTAATTTACTCACCCCCAGGCCATTTAAGATGTGTATATATAGCTAGGTGACTTTTTTTATTTAGTAGAACACTAAAGAAGATTTTTAGGTGAAACCGTTGTCCTTGAAAATTCATACATTGCATGTCCTCAATGTCCGTTGTAACCAAACAGCGTCAGCACATGTGTGTTCTTGGTCATCTCTCTCAGTTTGCACATGAGTCTATTCATTTTCCAATGATTTACATGATATGATGACCATTAGCTATTCATGAAAATCTTCTTATATAAATACAAACATAAACTGTAAACCTTAAGGGGATAATAAGGGGATTTCCAATCCCCTCCTCTTCGATTATATCATGAATACATAATCATAGTTCCCTTTCATGGGAACTTCGAACTGCGTCCTCTAGGGGTCGCTACGGGGAACGCCTCGTCGTGACCCGTGTCTGAAGCATACATTGAAAAAACACCAACTCATTGGCCGGCGACAGCCATGACGTCACTACCGGTGCGACTATAGGATAAATAGGCACCGGGAGCTACACATCATTCTCTTCTTCGTCTTCATTGACTGTTCTGTTTGAAGCATGCATTTCCAAGGAAAAAGTAAGAGCTATCTCTATTTATTATGGCGAGCACTAGCAGAGCATTTAGAAGGTGTGTGCATCCGTGTCATCGTTATTTGACACCAGATGACACACACGATCTATGTGTTGTTTGTTTGGGCGAAGAGCACGCACGCGATGTCCTCGAGGGGGCAATCTGCGTGCATTGCGAGTTTTTTCCAATGAAAAAGCTCCGTTCTCGTTTGTCTCTCTTTTCAAGTAAAGAGGGGCAGCCATCTGCTTCCCGCGGTTCAGGACCCTCCGCTGCTGAGGCACGGAGGAGAATGAGCTCGTGGGGATCTCAGGTGGACCTGGCCGATGAGTTTAGAGAGGGGCTTTCCTTCTCGCGCTCATCGGCGGGGGGCGAGAGACAGCCACTGGAGGATGATGTTCTCTCTTTAACATCATCTGATCCAGGGGCCAGTGCTCTGCTGGGTCCAGCCCAGGAAGAGCAGGGGCGAGGGCCTTTCTTCTGATGAGATGGCTGAGTTGCACCACACCACGGATCTTGCTCTCCGTGCTACCAAGTAGGCTGCCTCTGCCATGGGCAGATCTATGGCAGCGATGGTAGTAACGGAGAGGCAGCTGTGGGTAAACCTGGCAGACATCGGGAAGAAAGAAAGGGGTTTTCTTCTCGATGCCCCGGTTTCGCCCTCTGAACTTTTTGGTACATCCGTTGAGACGGTCGTCGAAAAGTTCAGGGAGGCGAAGGCGCGCTCAGCGGCCTTCAAAACCTTCATTCCACGACGGTCCAGGTCTGAGCCAGAACAACCCAGGGGTCCTGGCCCGTCTCGATTTAAGGATCAGAGACGAGCACAGAAGGTTAGTGTCGCGACTTGCGCTCCTCCTCCGCCTGCGGGTAGGGGTAGGACGTATCATGGGTCAAAGGGAGGTAGGCAAGACCTGAGGGATGTGACCCAGACAAGGCGTCAGCGCTTTCGTCCGGATCAGAGTAATACTTAGGTATCCACTCTTTCCCTCAGGGGGTGTAACATCTACCCCTTTCTTCCCCTTCCTAATTCCCCTGTAACCACCATATCTCCACCTGACCGAGGTCAGGTGGAAGCTTCCTGCATAACAGTCTCCTTCTGGACCTATGATGTTTTTGGTTGGTTCTATGGTTAAATCATAGTAACCACCTTACTGATGGTCCGGTCTAGAGGCTTCTCCGGACAGAGCTCCGATGCAGGAGCCATGGTGGGTGAGTACGATCCATGTCTAAATATATGTACATATAAATATATGTATGTGCTAATGAACTGGTGGTTGTGTGTATACCCTTCTGCTAGTTTATTTGCAGTGTTTCACGGGACCTGTGTGTTTCTGTCCCTTTTTCTAGGGTAGGTCCTCGATGGGCACCCCCGCTGCTGGGTTCAGAAACCGGGTGCTCGACTTGCAGTGTTTATTTCACTCGTCGAGATATGTCCAGAAGGTAAGTAAGGTTTCGGTTTCATACTTCCTGGATCATGCGGCTATAACACAGGCTTCTGCGGGAGTTTTGTGATTATCAGGCCCCCGGTGTCACTGCAGAAAATTTCCTGGACGTCCGGGCTGGGGTTTACGCTTTCATGCTACCCTGACTGGTCTACCGTATCCGGGTCGCCCTGAGGGGTTTTTCCCGATCACCAGGATATCCCCTTGAGGCATCACCCCCCTCACCATTGAGGGTTATTGTGAGTATGATGTTTCTTTCGAGCGTTAATCCTCTCTGAGGAGTTAGATTCCTCGCTCCATGGGCTGTCCTCGTGGTAGTATTGAGACAATGCTCCCCTTTTATCAAAGGGTTACCTGGAATGAGAGTTTGGCTAGACTGCAGTGTGCTTACCCCTCTGATTTTTCAATCATGCTGCAGGTCGAGCTCCCTCTCGTTGAGAGCTGGGTTTGTGCTCCCTCAGCCAAGGTAAACTACTGCTAGCGTTCCTGCATTGGAACATGCTGTAGGCCGAGCCCCCTTCTCGACTGAGAACTAGGTGTGTTGCCCCCACAGCTAAGTAAACTATTGCTAGCTGTTCCAGTTTGGAACATGCTGCAGGTCGAGCCCCGTCTCGGTTTGAGAGCTGAGTGTGTTGCTCCCTCAGCTGAATAACTGCTAGCTGTTCTACCATGGGAACATGCTGTAGGTTGAGCTCCCTCTCTATTGAGAGCTGGATGTTCTCCCCCAGCTACAGATTTACTGCTAGCCACTCCAGCATTATAGCCGTAGATATAGCGTCTGGGGATACGCTATTTTTATCTATAGGCTGCCTTTTCAGGGTGCCACGAGAACCCCTAGAACGGTATGCAAGTGTAGTGCACGTTATGCTTTGCCCACTTTTCTAAAAATCCTGTATGGTAAGAGCTACGCGCAAGACTTCGTGCTCTTTTTGAGTGGTTTAAAACCCTGGTTCCGCCTTGGGCACCACTCCTCCTATGTATCCTCTGGATACCTACTTAACAGGGTATTGCTTCTAAGGATCTGTTGAGACAGTTCCTTCACCACAAGACAAACGTGCGGTAGCCCCTGTGTGACAGACCAAGACTAGTATGATTCTAGGCTCTTGGTCGTATTCCCTTAAAGGAATCTGTTTCTGATTCCAAGCCTTGAGCTCTACCCCGGGCCCAGGAGTCTGGCCCTAACAGGTAAGTATTTTGGGGTATGTAGCCTAGGCCTTTGGCCGTAGAGAATAACGTCACTGACAGCCGTCTAACATCCCAGGGGCGACTCCCATTGCAATATGGTAATGTTGGTACTTAGTGCTCGCCATGGTTCTGGCTTGCACTCCCCTCAGCATGGCGGCGTGGGTATACCGTTCCCCATAGCGACCCCTAGAGGACGCAGTTCGAAGTTCCCATGAAAGGGAACGTCTCGGGTTACTTATGTAACCATGGTTCCCTGAGTAGGGAAAGAGACACTGCGTCCTCTAGGTTTCTTACCATGCTGCGGACACAAGCTTCAGATGAAGAAGTGAATGATATGTAGCTCCCGGCGCCTGTTTATACTATAGTCGCACCGGTAGTGACGTCATGGCTGTCGCCGGCCAACGAGTTGGTGTTTTTTCAATGTATGCTTCAGACACGGGTCACGATGAGGCGTTCCCCATAGCGACCCCTAGAGGACACAGTGTCTCGTTCCCTACTCAGGGAACCATGGTTACATAAGTAACCCGAGACGTTTTCTTAAAACTAGTGTATCTATCTATTCTGGTATTTATGTTACAATCAATGTCTGTATTTGGTATCTGAGAGGTGACTGAGGGTCTGACCCATGTCAGGAATGCAGTAACAGTGTTTACGCACTCAGCCCGACTTCAAGAGAATAAATATGTATTTGTTTTGTAATAATTCTTCAGAATCATTATATAATCAAATGTTTTATAGAGAGGGAGTTATCAGTTTGAACTTTGTTCTTATTAGTTTTATTCTGTGGCTCTCATGATAGCTGTACGAGACATGTAAAAAACCACCTGTGCCTAGGGCCAAGAAGATCACTAATGCACCACATGTATCCACTAACTTTTATGTATACTTACCATTTATGATTCTTTTTCGGATTAATAGCACCATTAGTTGATATGTTAAACTATTACAGTGAATCATGTGCAGAAGTTTGTATCAGTGCTCTGTGTGAATGTATTGTTCTGTTCCAGTGAAGTCCTGCAGCTCAACATTGAAAGATATTGCCTGTTGTCTACTGTTAACCCGTCAATACCTGTAGAAATGATGTCAACTGCTCCTCTTACTCATTTTCTACGGTCCTTGGAAGTGTGGAGAACTCGGTCTTCTTCACTAAACTCTGTCAACTGATTGAACTTCAGATTTGACTCCTGGTCTTGTCTGAGCATACTGGTCTCTCTGTGAGGTTTAATTGTAATTCCCTATACATGATGATTTTTAAGAACATTCCTTTCAAGAATGTGATTTCTTAAAGGGATAGTTCACCCAAAAATGAAAATTTGCTTTTAATTTACTCACCCCCAGGCCATTTAAGATGTATATATAGCTAGGTGACTTTTTTTTCTTTAGTAGAACAGTAAAGAAGATTTTTAGGTGAAACCGTTGTTGTATACATATACTGGCATTCACACATTAGCATGCACAGGCAGGTTGTGTACTGTTCTTAATATTAACACCCTGTTTATAAGCACTGCAAGAAAAAAATTAATTTGAAATGTTTCAAATAAATGTTGTTGTATTTTTTAAAAAATCTGGATCTAAAATAAAGTTTACATTGTCATAACTAGAAAATTAATGTTAAAAATGTTTAACTTAAGTTGAAACAGCAAATATTGTAAAGTCAAATGAACTTCAATAAAACAATTCAGCACTAGGCAAGATTTAAATTAGTGAGTTGAAATGACTGGTACTCTTAAGTTGATTTAACTTAAAATTTCAAGGCAGCCACAAAACTTACGTTTTTAAGTTGTTATTTATTTATTTTTAGTTTAAATTATGTTTGAAACTTCAAAGCCTTTGATACAAAGAGTTGATTTTGAACTTATTTTCAGGCCAGATGTTTCTTATTATCACCAGATGTTAAATAATAACAAACAAACTCTGTTCTGTGAGGGAATCAAATGATTAGAATATCAGTACAAGTTGAAAGGGGTGAAATTTTTTTACAGTGTACAAATCCTATATTTCAAATAAATGCTGTTCTTTTTTTTAACATTTTATTTATCAAAGAATGACAGGTGAAAATGTATCACAGGTTTCCAACATTGATAATAAATCATTGCATAAAATGTATTTTAAAGTATATTAAAATTTTGATCAAATAAATGCAGGCTTGATGACCAGGTGACTTCTTGCAAAAATATAAAATAGTAATGTATCCAAACTTTTGACCTATCATTTTTTTTACATGGCCCCTATTTTAAATTTGAGCCCCTGCCCCTGAGGAAGTCTCTGCACGTCGCTGGGTGAAATGTTGTGCATGGCTTGACTGCACCAAGTGGTTGGGTGGTTAAGTGGTTTGACTGCACCATATCCCTTAAATGCCCGTCTAGTTTGAATTTGCCGCTTGCTCACAACTGCTGTTCACGGAAGCTTTATAGCGTTCAAATATTTCAACTCAAATCCATATTTAATGTCTAATTATTTACTTATGTGGCAAGTAGCCATGTAATAATCGGGATATGTACATCCAGCCAATCAGAATCAAGTATTCAGACAGACCATGGAATAAATTATATCTGATGATATCAGAACAGAAATGTCACTTTTTTTCTTTACCTTTTAGTTAAACAGCTTTACATTTATTCTGCTCAATAGTTTAAATTCAATGCACATATAAAGCTTTTTAAATGTCCAGTCTTTAAGTATAATTTACTCCTGAAGATAGGCTAAATAAACTGATGACACATGTTGGGTTCATTTTGTATTATTTCTAACACACACACACACACACACACACACACACACACACACACACACACACACACATAGCCTATACCCGTGTACTATTTTGTAAAAACAGAATCGCTAAAGCATAACATGATATCTTGCACATCTTATATCTCAGCGCTTGAGGCAAGTCAGGTTTGTAGCAATTTTGCAAGCTAAAATACAACACTAACCTCGATTCTGCGGTTCTGTAGTAACACAGTTTATCCAGTGGATGGAGCTTTATTCCCACTAATCTGATCACATGGCAGACAATCATTAAACTGCCATTGGGATCCCATGTAATTTTGCTTATCCAGAAATGGCTGAATTAGCCAACTCACATTAGAGTTTACCTCTAGGGAGTACATACTCTTTTATTTTATTTTGTTTTGTTATTTTATTTTTGTTTTACACACACACACACACACACACACACACACACACACACACACACACACACAGAGACACACACACACACACATGTGTTGTTTGCTATCTTTGTGGGGACTCTCCATACGAGAAAGTGTTTGTATTCTGTACAGACCGTATTTTCTATTGCCCTACACCAACCTTACCCCTAAACCTACCCCTCACAGGAAACTTTGTGCTATTTCAGATTTTCCAAAAACTTCATTCTGCATTTTTAGATTTTCAAAAAACTTCATTCTGTGTGATTTATTAGCTTGTTTACCCGTGGGGACCTCAATTTAGGTCCCCACCGTGACACGAGTCCCCATGAGTCTGTGTGTATTCAGGTTTAAGTCCCCACCAGAATAGAAAAACAGGTACACACACACACACACACACACAGATCATTGACATACAATTATAGTTATTAATATTTTAAATCAATTTTTTAAATTTTTGAACAATAAGTTAAACTATTTATTTAGAAATTTTTTGTTTTAATTTTAGTACAAATAAGTTAAACTAAATTAAAACGAAGAATTAGCTAAGATATAAAATTATATTTTATTTCAAGTAACAAATGTTTTTGTTGTTGTTGTTATTTATTTATTTTTAGTTTAAATTATGTTTGAAACTTCAAAGCCTTGAGTTGATGCAACTTATTTTCAGGCCAGATGTTTCTTATTATCACCAGATGTTAAATAATAACAAACAAACTCTGTTCTGTGAGTGAATCAAATGATTAGAATATCAGTACATAGGTACATTAGAGTGGAAGAAAGTTTTTTTATCTGTTCATTCACAGGCTAATGAAAAAGCTTTCAGGCTAATTAGCATGTATGTGCTTTTCATGAACCTTTTTATTAACCATTCCGCATGCGATTCTCTCATTCTGTGTGCAAGTTAGTGTGTGCTCATGTGAATGCATGTGTGAAATGCACCACATAAACATGCTTTTTAATAGCTCCTGGTCACACACAACTCCAGTGGCCACAACAAATATATTTTTAAAAATGCCTTTCATATTAATGTGCTCCGCTCTTGTTGACAAGCCTTAATGGTATTTTCATGTTCTTCCCATCATTGTATGACTGATTACTGCACAGATATGCTTTTGGTTTGCAGGTCAAATTGCAGCTTGGTGTGACCCAAGGGCAACGTACATCATGGCATGATTACAGCTTTTGCAATGTGCAATGTGCTTCAGTTAGTAACAACTGGCTAGAAATAATGTTAAAAAGGCAGCTCTTTCCTGAATCTGATCATTTGCACAGTTGCAATGGAACTAGAAATAAATAAAGATAAGATCTATTACTGATTTATGTCATTTTTATTCAATTTCATATTAAAATGTTTATTGAGGACTTTCAGGGACTCTGAAATAGATCTCTTATGTGGCAAGCAAACACCATTTGCTCTCAATTTAAAGGGATAAATCACCTAAAAATTAAAATTCTGTCATTGTTTACTCACCCTCACATTGTTCCAAATGACTTTCTTTCTTCTGTGGAGCACAAAACAAAACATTTTGATGAATGTTGCTGTCTAAAAAGATTTTCAAGTAGATGATGCAAAATGGGTCATAGGCCTGTTTTAAAAGGTAAAAACTATGCAAAATAAAAATTCATTATTAGCATGTGTGTGTTTTTTTTTTTTCAAACTTCAATCCATCACTTCTGGCCATAATACAAAATAATGCTTTCTCCTGTCAAAGGGAACATTGGATGCCCATTTTCCACAAGTTGGTATGATTCTTTAGGGTCTTCATGAAATATCTGTAACATACTTTGATTAAAATTTCCCAATGGTTGAGTAAAACATCACCCTTTTTACCTTGTCAAAACAGCTCTGTTCACAGCAACTCGTTTCGGTGCATGTCTCTTTAAATGATAATGAGCTTCTGTTCCCCCCACCCCTCTCTTCCATGTTGACACAAGACTGTGAATTGCTGCCTTGGACTCCGTATATGTCTCGGAGGTGGTCTTATTCAAATAGCTATCTATCTTCATAGAAACCGGCTGCAGATTGAAACAGCTCCCCCAATGGTTGAGTAAAACATCACCCTTTTTACCTTGTCAAAAACAGCTCTGTTCACAGCAACTCGTTTCGGTGCATGTCTCTTTAAATGATAATGAGCTACTGTTCACCCCACCCCTCTCTTCCATGTTGACACAAGACTGTGAATTGCTGCCTTGGACTCCGTATATGTCTCGGAGGTGGTCTTATTCAAATAGCTATCTATCTTCATAGAAACCGGCTGCAGATTGAAACAGCTCACTCGATGACACAGTTTCAGACTGAGACAGTCCATAACAAACTGGCTGCGTGTTTTCTTTTAAACTTAGAAACCTAAAACGCAAAAAAGCTAAAAAAGTGAAAATTTCATCCGATGTCCCTTTAGAAGAAAAAAGAAAAAAAAAATCATCAACATACAGTATTTCTTTAAAACTCTCCTGATTCAGGCAAAACAACTTTTTCAACTGAGAATTTTAGCCAGAAGCAACGGTTTTCAGTATAAAAACTTAATGTTAGGTTCATTTTTATTACAAACACAGCTTTTTACTTTTCACAAGACATTAATTGATGGACTACT
This sequence comes from Sinocyclocheilus grahami, assembly GCF_001515645.1. Taxonomy (NCBI): domain Eukaryota; kingdom Metazoa; phylum Chordata; class Actinopteri; order Cypriniformes; family Cyprinidae; genus Sinocyclocheilus; species Sinocyclocheilus grahami. Next base: position 506,143 of record NW_015505265.1, on the reverse strand, counting down.
TGTATTATTTGTGGATTATTGTGATGTTTTATCATCTGTTTAATCTCTCATTCTGCAACACCCATTCACTGCAGAGAATCCACTGGTGAACAAGTGATGTAATGCTAAATTTCTTCAAATCTGTTCCCATGAAGAAACAAACTCGTCTACATCTTAAATGGTTTTAGGATGAGAAAATGTCAGCAAATTTAGATTTTTGGGTGAACTATTCCTTCAAACAAAACCAGTTGAGAGCTTCTGCTGTAGTACTGTGAATCACCATGTACATTTCAGCAATATATTATGATTATGATGTGCTCAGGGGAAATAAATATTTTAGGAAACACAAGAACTGCTTGTTTTCAAAGTTGCATTTTTCATGCAAGCTTATGTGTTTTTTAGGCAGTGCTACATGTAGTTTAAGAGCATAATGTTAGGTGATGTTCAGGCATCTTGGAGGACTCTGCGGGCGAGATAGTTGCACTCTACGTGGGTGCTTGAGCTCAAATCACAGCAAGGTGCAGTTCCATTTCCAGTCACCCTCTTTCTTTCTGCTCCTGTGAACTCTGTCACACACCTGTTTGTGCTCGCCTGCTTATGTATGCATGCTCCCAGTCAGTGGTCGAATTGTAAAAAAAAATCAAGGGGGATGGTGTGGTCAATTTCTTTGGTGGGGCGAGGGGTCCTGTAGCTAATTTTACATATTGATTACAAAATTTGTCTCATTTTTATTTTATGAAAAATTAGCTTTTTTAAATGAACTATTATTTATAAGCGGTTTTCCTTCCGCTGCATGTGCGTGTCCGTTAAGTCCACGAGACCATAGGGTGTCCCATTTGTCATTTTAGCTTTCAGAAGGGTGCTCGTGAGTGCGCCCTGGATGCGCACTTTTGCCGAGCCCTCACTGAGGCGAGCTCCGCAGCAGACTTCTACCAAAAGCGGCATTACGTCACGAAAGTGTGGACTCAGAGGAAGACCACGAGGGTTTAGGTTGCGATTTAAGACAGGGCCTGAGTCCATCTGAATGAACCGGTAAATCATTGGTTAACTCAATTCGTTCAAAAACAGATTAATTTAAGGAACGAAACACTGTGTTGCTCTGCACTGTCTGTCGTATGAAATTAATAGCACATTTGTGCTTGCGCACATGCTGATATTCAGGAAATTACATTGCTTGTGCGATGAATATAAAAACAAAAATGTCTCAGGTTACTTATGTTACCATGGTTCCCTGAGTAGGGAACGAGACACTGCGTCCTCTAGGGGTCGCTATGGGGAATGCCTCGTCGTGACCCGTGTTTGAAGCATACATTGAAAAAACACCAACAACATGTTGGCCGGCGACAGCCCATGACGTCACTACCGGTGCGACTATAGTATAAATAGGTGCCGGGAGAACATGTCATTCACTTCTTCGTCTGAAGCTTGCGTTCGAAGCATGGCAGGAAGTCTAGAGGACGCAGTGTCTCGTTCCCTACTCAGGGAACCATGGTTACCGTACATAAGTAACCCGAGACATTCCCTTTCAAGGGAACTTCGAACTGCGTCCTCTAGGGGTCGCTATGGGGAACGGGATACCCACGCCGCCATGCTGAGGGGAGTGTGGGCCAGAACCATGGCGAGCACTAAGTACCAACTTTACCATTTTCATGGTGAGTTGCCCCTGGGACGTCAGACGGCTGTCTGTGACTTTATCCCCTACGGCCAAAGGCCTAGGCTACATACCCAACTTACCTGTTAGGGCCAGACTCCTGGGCCCAGGGTAGAGCTCAAGGCTTGGAATCATAATGGATTCCTTTAAGGGGATACGACAAAGAACCTAGTATCACACTAAGTCTTGGCCTGTCACACAGGGGCTACTGCTTGCTCTAGCATAAGCTCTGAAAGGAACTGTCTCAACATACCTCTAGTGGCCACACCCTGTTAAAGTAGGTATCCTAGGATACCTAAGTGGAGTGGTGCCCAAGGTGAACGGGGCTTAAACCAGCTCAAGAAAGGGCACGAAGCAACCGCGCGAAGCCCTCACCATACAGGATTGTATAAAAGAACGCAAAGAACTAGCGTGCGAACTTACCACAATGTGGATTTTAGAAAGTGCACAAAGCCGTCACATGCACACTTACCATAACATGGATTTTAGGATACCGTTCTAAGGGGGCTCTCGTGGCACTCTGAAAGGTAGAAATCAGAGGTAAGTGTACTGCAAGCTAGCCAAAAACTCATCGCATCAGAGAGGCGGATTTGGAAGGGCCCAGTTCACCTGATGCTACTGGTTCCAGGTGCTCTGGGAAAACAGAGAACTCAACTCTCATGTGAGAGGAGAACTCCGAACTCAGAAAGAATAGCGCGCTCATAGGCAACCCTTTGGTACTGCTAATACTACCACGAGAACAGCTCACGGAGCGAACCTGGGTGCTCGATAGGAAGCAGCATGCTCATAGTAACCCTCAATGGTGAGGGGAGCGATACTTCCAAGTGTGTCAAAAATAGAGACACACTGGTTGAGTGGCCACCTACTCTTCCCGCTCGATGCCTCAGCAAGAGGGGATATCCTGGAGCCCGGACACCTGATGTACCGGGGACCTGATGATCAAGAAGGCTCCAGCAGAAGCCTCTGACCTGGCCGCATGGTCCAGGAAGTATGAAGCCGGCATCAGGGC
>NW_015505265.1:502565-503162 GCF_001515645.1 Sinocyclocheilus grahami | reverse complement strand
TAGATACTCACGTATCACTCTGATCTGGATGAAAGCGCTGATGCCTTGTCTGGATCACATCCCTTAGGTCTTGTCTACCTCCCTTTGACCCGCTATTCCTCCTTCCCCTACCCGCGGGCAGAGGAGGAGTGCGATTCGCGACACTAGCCTTCTGTGCCCGTCTCTGATCCTCAAACCGAGACGGACCAGGACCGCTATGTTGTTCGGGCTCAGACCTGGACCTTCGTGGAATGAAGGATTTAAAGGCTGCTGAGCGCGCCTCCGCCTCCCTGAACTTCTCGACCACCGTCTCAATGGAGGTACCAAAAAGTTCAGAAGGCGAAACCGGAGCATCGAGAAGAAAGCCCCTCTCTTTCTTCCCGATATCTACCAGGTTCACCCACAGATGTCTCTCCGTTACCACCATCGCCACCATAGACCTGCCCATGGCGGAGGCGGCCTGTTTTGTAGCACAGAGAGCAAGATCTGTGGTACGGCGCAGCTCAGCTACCTGATCAGGAGAAAGGCTTTATCCAGGTCTTTCAGCAGATCAGCCTGATACGCCTGGAGCACTGCCATAGTGTGCAACGAAGCCACAGCCTGACCTGCTGCTGCGTA
>NW_015505265.1:500091-500328 GCF_001515645.1 Sinocyclocheilus grahami | reverse complement strand
GCCATAGTGTGCAACGAAGCCACAGCCTGACCTGCTGCTGCGTATGCCCTGCCATTTAAGCGCGATGTATCCTGGAGGGGCTTAGATGGCAAGGAGGGAGTATTAAGGGAGGATGTCTCACCCGAAGAGAGATAGCTAGCCAGCGTCTCTTCTACAGGGGGCATCCTCTCATTGCTGTTTTCACGCATCGCCTCGATGTTGGCATAACTCGTATGCTGGAATCGATAGATGTGAGAA
>NW_015505265.1:497867-499979 GCF_001515645.1 Sinocyclocheilus grahami | reverse complement strand
CGGCGCCACTCTCTTGGTCCGCTTTCACGGCAAGTCTAGCCTCGCCGTGGCGCGATCCATAACTTCCAACAGCTCACCATACGGAGGATTGGGAAGGCTCAGCCTCAGCCTCTTTGCTGTCCTCAGACATCTCCTGCTCTTCCTGGGCTAAACCCAGCAGAGCACTGGCCCCCAGATCAGATGATGTCAAAGAGATAACATCATCCTCCAGCGGCTCTCTCTCGTCCGCAGCCAACGAGCACGAGAAGGAAAGCCCCTCCCTAAACTCATCAGCCAGGTCCACCTGCGAACCCCATGAGCTCATTCTCCTCCGTGCCTCAGCAGCGGAGGGTCCTGAACCGTGGGGAGCAGATGGCTGCCCCTCTTTCCTCAAAAAAAGAGATAAACGAGAGCGGAGCTTTTTCATCGAAAAACGCTCACAATGCACGCAAATCGCCCCCTCAAGGACGTCGCTTGCGTGCTCCTCGCCCAAACACAAAACGCAGCGATCGTGTGTGTCATCAGGTGTCAAATAGCGACGACACGGATGCACACACCCTCTAAACGCTCTGCTAGTGCTCGCCATAATAATAGATAGTAGATTGCTTCTACCACGTTCAAATGCATGCTTCAAACAAAACAGTCAATGAAGACGAAGAAGAGAATGACATGTTCTCCCGGCGCCTATTTATACTATAGTCGCACCGGTAGTGACGTCATGGGCTGTCGCCGGCCAACGTGTTGTTGGTGTTTTTTCAATGTATGCTTCAGACACGGGTCACGACGAGGCGTTCCCCACAGCGACCCCTAGAGGATGTAGTTCGAAGTTCCCTTGAAAAGGAACTCATACATGGGTATTTTTTTCTTTCATTGCTTAAATTACAAGGGCATTCTAACTGCATTCTAATAGCCCAGCAAGCAATTTTGCACTTAAAAGACATCTATTAGACATCTAAATATAGCCTAGACGTCTAGACTAAAACGAGGCTAAATTTGGGTTGTCAGTGAAAATCTAATAGACGTCTAATCATAGCCCATTTATAGACTAGTCATCAATTAGACGGCTATTAAACGACTACATATATATGTCTAATACAGGGGTTTTCAACCTGTGGGGCCGAGCATCAGTTAATTCAGAGACGTTCCCTTGAGAATTTATGAATATGAATTAACAAATCTTTAGCCATCCACTAGGGGGCATGTCACGGTTCCTAAACATGATAACAAATAATATAGATAAATAATGAACACATGTCTAAACGAAAACACAGATACTTACAAGACCAAGTAGGAATGTCTTTTATTGTTTGTTGTTTGCCCGCTGCTCTCCAACAGGTAAACTTAGTGCTCTCTTGTGTAAAAAATTTTTCAAAACTCAACCAGTGTTGCCAACTGCTTTCAATTGAAAGTAGCCAAAACTGGTAGCTAAATGTCACTAGATGACATCACAATGGCAAATTCACTGATCTATATAAAGATGAACGTAGATCAGTGGGCAAGATGAGAACTTAGATAAGGTTGGTCCAAGAAGTTGCTATATTTGTCCCTAAACTTTTGAAAAAAGTCTCAAAAGGGGCGGGGAAGTCGCTAAATCTAGCTACAGTAGCTGTGTCTCATTTAGAAGGCTGCACCCTCCGGAGGTCGAATCCTCTAGAGGTCGCATCCTCTGTAGGATGCATGTACGAAGTGTCCTCAACCTAGAATTAAACAAGACGGCCTTTGTAGGACAGGCGGAAAAGGAAACCGGAAGTATCGCGTTGCTATGCCAACACATTTAGAGCATCGTTGCGCTCACACACTACTTAAATGAAGGAAAATTATTTCTAAATTTGGAAAGTAATTTGAAAAAAAAAATGGTTTTACTTGTTTTATTTTGTTCAATGTTTGAGGAGCTGCAGCGTACCTACAGTAGGCATCTATTAGAGAAAAAAAGGAGGAGGATATTAAAAACAAAGTTTATCCGTTTTTACCGAGGCGAATTAAGGTAAGTTGTAAACACCACATCTGCGCTTGTGTGTACGTTACACCTGCCGGCGCCGGCATTTTTCAAATTAACAACGGTTGTTCACGGCGACGCAAAGAATTGTGGGTTATCTGTAGCAGCGAAGGATACACCTCATGCATCCTCCAAAT
>NW_015505265.1:491858-497780 GCF_001515645.1 Sinocyclocheilus grahami | reverse complement strand
TTGCATGCAACAGCCTGTCACTGGCAGTCCCTTATGAAAATGAACCATGGTGGTTTTACTAAAGTGACTGTAGTTCAACTTTAGTATTTGTAGATTTCCATGGTTACCACTACAGTAAACATATTTTCACCATGTGTAAACAAAAATATAACCTAATAAATTGCAATTAAGGCATATTGAATGTTAAAATGTGTCTCAAATATAAAGTGGGTATCATTACCTATTTTACTCTTAGTAATTTAATAATTAGCTTCCAACATTCAACAACAGCCCCTTAGTACTAAAAAAACATTATGCCTTTCAGGTTATAATTTTGTGATCTGCATTTTCAGTGTGAACATTTAATATTCTGTTGCTCATTTGTGCTCTTGAAAATGTTTTCAGCAAGTAAAGACAAGACAATGGCATTTTGCCACCATCCTATCCTCCATTTTAAGTGGGCTACAGATAGCCGCTCTGACTACGAGCTAAATCGTGGCTACGCTCAGGCAACGTATTGAACATGTCAAAGAAATGAATCCAAACACCCTGTAAATGCTGTTGACTTTGCTTACATGATGGAATATCATACATCTCACAAGTTATTTTGCCAAAAAATGACATGAAACCAAATTCAAGGTTATTTGGGCTAGAAGTGGGTTACACATAGCCGGACTATATCGGGTCTATACTTAACCGAGACGTTGAAATGACGACTATTGCTTGCTGGGGTGTGTCATCTGAAGGTTAGATCCAGTCACCAGGGGTGTGGACTCGAGTCACTTGACTGGAGACTTGACTCGGACTTGAGTCCCAAATTTAATGACTTACGACTCGACTCAAAATAATTAAAGAAGACTTGAGACTCGACTTAGACTTTGACAGCAATGACTCGAGACTTGACTTGGACTTGAGCCCTGTGACTCGGAAAGACTTTATGATCAGATCAAAGTCATTATAGACGGGTCCCTGCAGCGTTGCGCTTGACTGGCAATACACCAGAGACTGCGTTCAGGGAGCGCTGGATAGGCTAGTATAAATTACTGGAGTAATAGCATAATTTACGACAAAAGAGAACAGAGATAATAAAAATAACAGATTGAGACGACAAAGTCAGAATTTTGACGTACTAAGTCATAATTATGAGAGAAAGGTTGAAATTATGACGTACTGAGTCATAATTATGAAATGCAATGTCATAATTATGAGACAAAAAGTTAAAATTGACATACAAAGTCATAATTATGACATAAGTCACACTCTAAAAAATCATTCAGGGCTTGTGCTGAAGAGTAGGCCACATAAAGGTAAACACTACTTTGACTCTATTAGCAATGAATGCGCTAATGCCAGTGACAAGTAATATCTTACTTGTTAATTAAATACATGCTAAATAAGTTACATTTAGCATGTGCTAGTCATAATTATGAGACAAAATGTTGAAGGTAAGACAAGTCATAATTATGAGATAAAAAGTCAAAACTGTCACAATTATGTGACAAAAAGTTGAAATTATGACATACTAAGTCATTATTATAATAGAAAAATACATTTTGACATAAGTCAAAATTCTCAGATAAAAGGTTCTGACAAAAAGGTCATAATTTTGTCTTTATCTCACAAGTATAACTTTGAATCTTAGGAATTTTAAAAGAAACATCAGACTAAGAGACTCCCTCAAGTCTCTCGTTATGAGGGAGCAACCTCCAAGCAATCTCACTCTTATTCTGATTGTGCCTGTTTTGCTCAAAGCTAAAAAACAGAAACTTTGCTTTGACATCTGCATATCGATTGAGCCGGACTTTTCAGTGTCCACATCCCTTCATTACTGGCTTCATTCTTTATATTCAGTTGTTCTCTGCATGACAACACACTATGCACACTGTTTATCCTCCTGCATGACTACACACACACACACAAGTGATTTAGTTTATTTAACAAAAAATTTAATGCGTACAGAATGTATTGAACTGGACGAATAACCTATGTTAGCAAATAATTGTTTGGGATAGAACTATTTTCCTGCTCATCTGAACACACGCAAATGATGCAAAACAGAACCAACCAACCAATCAACCAATCAATCAATCAATCAATCAATCAATCAATCAATCAATCAATCAATCAATCAATCAATCAATCAATCAATAGATCAATCAATCAATCAATCAATCAATCAATCAATCTATCTATCTATCTATCTATCTATCTATCAATCACAGAGAGCACAGAGCACTGATGACAGTGCATTCAAACAGGGCTGCGTTTCTCAAAAGTATCCATTGATACTTTTGGGAAATGCAGCCCAGAACAATGCTTATCAGATGACAGAAAAAACTTATGTTTGAGTTATTTCACAATAAACAAACTGAAATTGTAGCCTCTAGTTTGTGCAATTACATTTAGTTAAATTGAACGTTAAAAGTTCATATTGATCATATTATATTCTGTAATGTTAGTATAAATCATACACTGTCAGAATAAAAAGGTTGCAATTTTTTTGTTGTTGCATGCAACAGCCTGTCACTGGCAGTCCCTTATGAAAATGAACCATGGTGGTTTTACTAAAGTGACTGTAGTTCAACTTTAGTATTTGTAGATTTCCATGGTTACCACTATAGTAAACATATTTTCACCATGTGTAAACAAAAATATAACCTAATAAATTGCAATTAAGGCATACTGAATGTTAAAATGTGTTTCAAATATAAAGTTAAGTGGGTATCATTACCCATTTTACTCTTAGTAATTTAATAATTAGCTTCCAACATTCAACAACAGCCCCTTAGTACTAAAAAACCATTATGCCTTTCAGGTTATAATTTTGTGATCTGCATTTTCAGTGTGAACATTTAATATTCTGTTGCTCATTTGTGCTCTTGAAAATGTTTTCAGCAAGTAAAGACAAGACAATGGCATTTTGCCACCATCCTATCCTCCATTTTAAAATGTGTTCTGATCAGTCCCAGCAACCCACTTTCTTTTATCTAAGAAAAGCTTATCAGGAGTGCTGCAACCCACAAAGATCTATGTGCTTATGTCGAACACATGCTGAATATGCATCAAAGGTAAGCGTGGCTCAAAGAAAAGAGGGGAAAGAATGATTTCATATATATATATATATATATTTTACATTTTCTCTGTCATCTAATTGGCAAAACTAAGCAAGTTACAAAAAGAAAGAACAAACTAAAAAATGACTTTTTTATTATTTAAAAAAAAATAGCATTAAAATACGTCTCGAGTGATCCAGTTAACATGCATCTCAAATGCATTTCCTTTATTTTTTGCTCTGAGGAAAAGTCATCCATTCTATTGTTCCAAAAACTTTTACAGATGTAAAGTCTGTGTTACTGCATGTTGAATGTAACCGGAAAAGTTTAAATCTCTTGCACATTGGACGATTGACAGGTCAGTAAGTGGTCCTTCACTGCTGTCCAGCAGACATCAGGAACCATTCATTTTTACACTCCAAATGCTACATGAATGGATATTTTTGACTACCTCTGAATGTGCTTTGAATGATTTGATTACAGAATGTTTACACTCTTAACACCTGTATTTCATGCTGTGCACTTGTGAACACTTGCTATTACATCCCAGACAACAGAATACATTTAGGATAAAGGATGTAAAAATTAGTTTCAAGCTTATTAAAAAACAATACAAACGTTTGAAGAAAATTAGGTGGTTTTTCTGAAGAACGATAGCAAAGTATTACCCACCTGTTTTCCATCCAGAATCTTAAATATCTGATTTCATATGTGGTTGAGGTTCCCAGGTGAGGAGGAACAAAGTGAGCATCACCATGACAACAGCTCCCAAACAGCAACTGCAGGAAGATTGGGATGCAGCTGTTGAATTTAAGAGAAGTATTTTAAACACGACAACTCATAAATGTCTAGGGGAATAATCTGGCACTATATGCTTGTATTTGCACTTGTGATAAACAGACCAGGTACACTTACATCATTCTTAAGATAAAAGAGAACATTCACCATCACAAATGTAATCAGTTTCATCTCCAAACTAAATCCTTTACCAGATCCATCAAGGTGCTTTTCCCTTCAGTAGGCAGGCATTCCCTTCAAGGCATTATGCTTCAAGAATACCAACAGAATTAGAGAACCAATAGAAAATTGAGATGAATAGTCTTTTTTCAGGAGACATTTCTGAGATGCTCATCCCACAGAGCTTGATTCAGTCATCTAAAATGATTATACAGTTTTATTGAAACTTCGCTTGGAGTTCGGCTGAAACCACCAAATTTACCAAGTGAATTACCAAAAATGCTTAAAGGGATAGTTCACCCAAAAATTATATAATTTACTCACCCTCATGTTGTTTCAAACCTGTATGAACTGCTAAACACAAATAACGATATTTTGATATTTTGAAGTCATTAAAGGAACAGTTCACGCAAAAATGAAAATAATTTAATCATTAACTCACCCTCAAGTTGTTCCAAACCTGTATAAGTGTCTTTCCTCTGTTGAGCAGAAAAGAAGATTTTCTGAAGAATGTTGGTAAACAAACAGCTGAAGGTAGGCACTGGATTCCACAGTATGGAAAAAAATACTCTTGAAGTCAATGGCTACCATCAAATGGGCGAACTATCCTTTTATCTTCCATAGTATTTTTTTTTCTTCATACAGTGGAAGTCAATGGCTATCAGCAACTGTTTGGTTGCAACATCAACAGAAGAAACAAAAACAGGTTTGGAACAACTTGAGGGTAAGTAAATGATGACAGAATTTTCATTTTTTGGGTGAACTATCCCTTTAAAATCAACACGAAATGGCTTTCATCATCACAAAATAAACAGGATATTCTGTAAGAAAAAAGGGGTGATGGGACTTTATCTAAAATGAATGAATTTGATTGTGATTTCATATTGAATGGTAACAGGTGGTTGTAGGTGATTCGAATAATAATAAGTAATTAGCCAACCCAGGTAAAAAAGAAATACACTTAAGTTGTACTAATATTGATGCACTTATATTTTTATTATAATATACTAAGTTCATAATAAATGTCATTTTGGAACAGCTTTCACTATGTTAAGTGCTCTTTAAGATATGCTTTAAGCTAATTGCAGCATATTTTAATATTCAGTTGTGTTAAAATGGAACCAACATCTCTTCAACGGTAGTGCTGAATTCAAAGGTAGCATGACAGGGGTGATGGGACTTTATCTAAAATGAATGAATTTGATTGCAATTTCATATTGAATGGTAACAGGTGGTTGTAGGTGATTCGAATAATAATAAGTAATTAGCCAACCCAGGTAAAAAAGAACGTCTCTAGGTTACGTATGTAACCATGGTTCCCCGAGGGAACGAGACGCTGCGTCGAGTCACTTTGGGAATGCCCTTGCGTGACCACGTTCTGAAGCACGTGTCAAATCCGTCCAATGGAGCAGCGAGACGTCACGAGCAGGGTGACGTAAGCACCAGAAAGCATAAAGGCACATCCGGCCGGGCGCAAACCAGCTTCTGCTCTTCAGTAGCGCTCTGTGTATGTGTCTGTCTATTTACTGTTGTCTGTCCGCACAAGCACTCATATATATAAAACAATGAGAAAGTCTATGGCGAGCGAACGGCATTACAAACGCTGTGTTTCTCCCTGCCCACGATATCTGGCGGCAGGGGATACACACGATGTGTGTGTCGTTTGTTTAGGAGCAGAGCATGCACGGTCAGCTTTCCAGCAGCTGATTGTCATCACTGCGAGCTCTCGCTGCGCACGCTCCGCTCTCGCCTGGCTGCGTTTGATGACAGCGGCCAGGCTCGCGATCCCGCTGGCAGCGGTCCCACTGTTGCCGAGGCACAGCGCAGACTGTTGTCGTGGGGATCGCGGGTGGATTTAGCGGAGGGATCCGAGACGGGCTCGTCCTTTTCTCGGTCCTCACCCGCTAGATCCGCGGCTCTCTCTCTCTCGCGC
>NW_015505265.1:483694-490390 GCF_001515645.1 Sinocyclocheilus grahami | reverse complement strand
GTTTGGAACAACTTGAGGGTAAGTAAATGATGACAGAATTTTCATTTTTTGGGTGAACTATCCCTTTAAAATCAACACGAAATGGCTTTCATCATCACAAAATAAACAGGATATTCTGTAAGAAAAAAGGGGTGATGGGACTTTATCTAAAATGAATGAATTTGATTGTGATTTCATATTGAATGGTAACAGGTGGTTGTAGGTGATTCGAATAATAATAAGTAATTAGCCAACCCAGGTAAAAAAGAAATACACTTAAGTTGTACTAATATTGATGCACTTATATTTTTATTATAATATACTAAGTTCATAATAAATGTCATTTTGGAACAGCTTTCAGTATGTTAAGTGCTCTTTAAGATATGCTTTAAGCTAATTGCAGCATATTTTAATATTCAGTTGTGTTAAAATGGAACCAACATCTCTTCAACGGTAGTGCTGAATTCAAAGGTAGCATGACCGTCTGAGCCCCAATAGTCTCTTTAGTAGGAAATATGTCAGCCAGAATTAAACCTTTGAGATTAATTGATATGAGATTAAAACTTACTTAGCACTCTCTTAATTGCTCATCTCTATGATACGATTTCAATTTGTCTTCTATTGCAACAGCAGCTGATCTGAAAACAACAAATTTTAACTAATATTTCACAATGAAATAGTCATTTATATTGAACATTTGCTTTCTTTTACAAGCACAAACGAATAAAGCGGAACAACATATTGATTTTAAGTATGTTTATTACTAACTAAGGCATAATAATTTATTATAGCACTTTTCTGGGTACTCAAAGTGCTTTACATGGAAGTGGGGAATCTCCTCAACCACCACCAATGTGCAGCTGTATCATTTTTTTACGTTCTTATAAAAAGTAAACAAAATATAAAACAAGTATGTTTTCCGTAAATACATTAAAATGTTACAAAAGGCTCTGTACTGCAGGTAAAGACATTTTCCAAGTATCAACAAGACAGTACAAGAAAACACTTACATACTATACCATGATTTTTTGGACATGTACCTTGGAGAAGGCTACTATATAAATACCATGGTACTAGTATTTATTGTCTGATAAAATGTTTGGGACGGTGTGCATTTACGTATTGTTACAGAAGCAAACAAACTTATTTCATTTTGCTGAAAGATTTCATAGAGTGCACCTATGTTGTAATCATCAATAGAATTGCTAAACAATCCTTATTTTTATTCATTCAGTTTTATAAAGTGAAATTAAAGATACATATAATTAAAAACAAAGGGTTTTGTTACAGTGTCTTCCAAATCCAAAACAGTGTTGGTTTTTAAATCAATATTTCACAATGTAAATGGCACTGTAACTGTCACTTTAGATTTGCAAAGCCCTTTTGCAAACATGTCAATCAGCAGATTCCTTCAATGAGTGCTGATGAATACCTCAATGAACACAGGATAACAAAACCCCTCACCTGAGTAAGAATCTTCAAAACAGCTTCTTAGAGAATCGCTGATCAGCAGCAGCAGAGGAGAGAATGGGAAAAGTAGAGCCCCACCACAACTTTTCCTTCCTAGGAAAACCCGTCAAGTCTTGAATGCATATTTATAGAAAACTCTTTATTCAGACTTTCTGCTGTGATAGCATTCTGAATTATAGATGTGATACGATGCATTCAACAGGGAACATTAACCTCCTCTTTTCGGAGTGAAGTGTAAATATTTAGAGGAATACGATCTTGTATTCTCTGGAATATTGTAAAGACCAAAGTGAAATGGAAACACAGGCAGTGTTATGTTTGACAGCATGTGTGTGTTGTTACTGTACCATTGATCAACTGATATTTTTTTATCTTTTGAATTCTGACAGCAAAGAAGATTGTTAAATATAGAATTGGGCCATCAGTCAGCCTTTAGGAAAATTCTATAATTAACTTATTATAGAATATATTATAAATATTTTGAACGAAAGCTTACCAAAATGAAAATTTGGTGTTTGTCTTAATGGTTCAAAATGACTTGCCAGTGCAAGATTTCTGGAAATCTTCACGCTGTCGTCGCACTGTTGTTTTGAACTTCTGTCTGTTAACTACTGAATGAAGAATGAAAATGAACTTCCCCTTTATTGTGCTTCTGAGAAGGTCCAAGATTAGCGGATTTAAAGTGTTAGTTCAATTAAAAATGATTTATCTTCTTAAAATACTTATGAAGAGGGGCAAATTAAAATAAGAATGATAAAAAAAAATACAATTAAATCTGTGTGTCTAAATCCAAAGCCCTTCCCAGGCTTAAAAAGAAAGTAAATATTTAATGACTACAATGCTTTTTTCTTGGCAGAAATGGAATTATAAATGGAAAAGAATATACTTTTATGAGTTATTTTTTCAACCAACTGCTGAACCTCACACACAAGATTGTGGAATTTCATCAGCAGTAAAGGAATGTGTCTCATAAATATGACCTTGGGCAAATATTGAAATCGAACATGCCTCGAAGCCTTCCTTCCACTTTCGAAAAATGCGGTTTTCTGGACACAGCCAAGGCATGTTAGTTGTGTGAGGATCCTGGACAGTGTTCTGTACATCTCCCTCTGTCATTTGATCATCTGCAGCATGCGATGTCACACACACCCACGGAGCCTCAGCTGGATTCACACACAGGCACATGATTTTGGGACTACGTCAAAAATCAAAAGAATATTTAAAGTGCTTGAGATGCTGCTGATGAGTGGAGTTTGGATTTATGCCTTCATTCAAAGACAAATAATTTAGCAAGTCTTGCTCCTTTGAATGTTTAAAAAAAAGGAAAGCAACCCAGTAGGGGGCAGGAAACGGTTTGGGTAAAAAATTAGGTTGCAGAAAAACGTTGAGATTTGTGTATGCATGTGTTTTGCACTGTGGGAACAATTAAAATCTAACTTCTCCAGTAATGTGGCCTTTGTCAGAAATGGTGTAGATTGAGTCGATGACCTTCTGGGTAATTCAACTCAAACAAAGGTCCACAGCTCAAATTTCTGATTTAACCATATTTTTTTTCTGAAGAAAGATAAACATTTATAGTGATGAAAGCCAAAATATTAAATGTCATGGACGGATAAGAGTTATGTATTATTTTGTAGAGGGAGGTCAAAATGACAATTTCCACCTGAGATTCAGAGCCAAATTACAAGTAAAAAAAAATATTAGCAAAATCTAAAATATATGCAGGGGAAGTTTCTGAAATTTGGTTGATTTGACACGGAATGACTTCTGGAATTATACATCCTGCTTTAGGTTAAACAAAAAAGTGAGCTGACCTTCTTGTGAATCTTTATATAAAGTGCATTAATGCCATACTTACTTTCTTTTTTGAAATATCTACGCATTCTGGATCGTTGCTATTTGGCCTGACTCACATTTTGTTTGGCTTCAATTCATAGAGATACACAGACATTCTCCCATGTAATTGACTTCTACAGTGTACCATTCATTATTTCTGCAAACCATGATACTTGGAGCATATGTTGTAGTTGGAATGAGGTTAATTTGTTTTTAAACATCTAGTTTGTTATTCATGCTAAAAGTACATTTAATTAGCTAATGTGTTTGGGATTTTCTTTTGGAGTGATTTTAGTTGAACATCAGTTGCTAAAAAAAGAGTATATTTCAGCAATGCCACAGAAGAACCATTCTATTCCTTATGTGAAGAACATTTAATAATCTAAAGAACCTTTTTTCCACTTTAAGAACCTTTTGTGCACTAGGAAGTTACCATAAATGTTAAAGGTTCTTCATTGGAATCATTTATGCCAATAAATAACCTTTATTTTAAGGGTGCATGGAACCTTTCTGATACACAAAAATTATTTATAGTGAAAAAAGGTTCTTCAGATTATTAAAATGTTCTTTACACTAAGAAAAATAGTAACTGTTGACTGAAAGATTCTTTGGGTAACCCAAGATGGTTCTTCCATGACATCGCTGCAAAAAACAATTTTTTTAATAGTCAAGCTGAGTGCAAGCACTAAGCCTATACTGAACTATAAACCTATTTAACAACAAATTGTAGGAACATTTGCTTTTAGAAACCGATATAAACACTGTATAGGAAATAAATATTTTGAAGAAAAATGGAGCAATAGTTATTCAAACAACACTTTTTATTCAGTAAGCAACTGAATCCTGATGATTTGAGCAGTTTATAGCTTCTGTGTAAATTAATTTCCATTTCAGTATAAATGTGATCCCGCTGTAAATTACATTTCACTATTGTATCATTTATGGTCATTATAAAAAAAAAGAGTAAAAAAAAAAAAAAAGTAATATTAACCTAGAAATCACTGTGTTCCCTTTCAGTCGGTCACTCTCGACGTCACGTCAGATGACCGATGAATTGGGATCTCGCTTAGAGAGACCAATCCACTTCGAGTGTAAACTAAACGAGCCAATGCACATTGGCATGCGATTATTGCATCCAGCTGTTATCACAGATCACAGCGTAAGTATAAGTAGGCAGCTGGTGCAGCGCATATTCAGCTTTTCGCTGCGGAACCGAGCGGTCTCATCGTTCTGCTCCTGATCTTCTGCTTCAGTGAAACTATGAGTTCGAGTACAAGCACACTCTTAGGAAGCTCTCGTGCTGGTGGTATGGCGCTTCAGCGGCGGTGGTACTTCCCGTGTAGAGTGGGTTGCACACATCAGGCTGCAGTACCCCCTGTTTGTGTTGCAGGTGCAGGAAGATGCCCTTCCATTCCCCTCCGAGGAACCAACCTCCGAGGGCTCCTCCCTCCACCGGCACTTCGCAGCCAGTGGAGCCGCCGAGAGAACAGGCTGGACCCTCCCTCTGGGCGGCCAGCGATGCCGGATTCGGATCCAGAAATGATGGCTATGCTTTCCCGGGCCGCCAAGAGCGTCGGGCTCGAGTGGAAACCTCCAATGCGTCCTGAACCCTCGAGGCTGGACGATTGGTTTATCGGAGTGGCTCGCGCTGGTTCTCAGGGCCCCAATCCGGTGCCTTTCTTCCCGGAGGTGCATGATGAGCTCACTGGGTCGTGGACTGCACCTTTCACTGCCAGAAACCGCCACAGTGGTTTGTCCTCCTTCACCACCCTTGAAGGCGGGGCAGCGCTGGGTATACGGAACTTCCTCCAGTGGAGTGGTCGGTTGCGATGCAATTGTGTCCAAATACTGCTGCCACCTGGCGGGGCAAGCTGTCGCTCCCCTCCCGGGCCTGTAGGTACTCGTCGGCCCTGACCGGCAGTGCTTATGCGGCCTGTGGAGAAGCTGCCTCTGCCCTATACACCATGGGGTTGTTGCAGGTTCATCAGGCCAAGGCACTGAAGGACCTGCACGAGGGTGGTCACGACCCAGAAGTTCTCAAAGAACTCTGGGCCGTGCAATGTCCACTATGGTGGTCCAGGAGCACCATCTCTGGCTGTGTCTGGCCGACATGCGCGAGACGGAAAATACATGATTCTTGAACAACCCCGTGTCCCAGACTGGCCTGTTCGGTGACGCAGTGGAGAACTTCGCCCCAGCAGTTCTCCGCTGTCCAGAAGCAGACTGAGGCCATCAGACACATCCTGCCCCGGCGTGCAGCTGCTGCCTCCACCCGGCCGGCAGCGGCAGTGCCTCAGCCTGCTCATCGCCAAGGGCGGCCCCCTGCTGCCGCCCCCGCTCAGCATACGCAGCAGCCTCCAGCAAAGCAGAGCTGTGGAGCCGGTCGCAGGGCAGTCGCCCTGCCTGTCCAGACCACCGCCAAACGGCCCTGAGATGGGCGAACCAGAGATGGAGGGACCTGCTCTTCAGGATATGGTGAATTCACCACTCCCTCCGGAGGGCCGAGTGGAAATCTTTTTATCCCGTCACTGACTTCACGGTCAGTGGTACCCAAAAACTTGACAAAAGAGCAATTTCCTCTATCTCTGGGTCCCCAGAGGGGACAGGGAGCTGTGGACGGGCCAGTCTCGGATCACACTTACCCTCCTCTCTCGCCAGTGAGCAGCTGTGGGCGGTTCGAGAGTGTGGTCAAACGTAGTACTCACGCACCCTCTGCCCGAACACAAGTGAGTGTTGCACACACGCTGACCCCGCTTCGGACCAGCAACGAGACGCCCGGGCCGGGTCCCTGCGTTCCCCCTCGCTACATCGGTGGTTCTGTTGGTGCCACTTGTGCGGTTTCTGGGAGCCTGGCTAGCGCTTCCCATCCCGTCTCGTTGATTCCATAAGACCATCAGACTCGGCTATGCGATTCAGTTCGCCCGGCTCCCTCCCAAGTACAGGGGCATCCACTTTACTTCGGTGAAGGCAGCAGATGCCCCTGTCTTGCATGCAGAGATCACAGTCCTACTGGCGAAGGATGCGATAGAGCCGGTCCCTCCAGCCGATATGAGGACGGGGTTTTTCAGCCCTTACTTCATTGTGCCCAAAAAAGGCGGTGGGTTGAGACCAATCTTGGATCTGCGCGTCTTGAACTGGGGCCCTTCACAAGCTCCCGTTCAAGATGCTCATGCAGAACCCAAGATTGGTTTGCAGCGATCGACCTGAAGGACGCGTACTTCCATGTGTCGATCCTTCCGTGCCACAGGCCATTCCTGCGGTTTGCATTCGAAGGACGGGCATATCAGTACAAGGTCCTGCCCTTCAGGCTGTCCCTGTCGCCCCGTGTCTTCACGAAGGTTGCGGAGGCGGCCCTTGTTCCCCTGAGAGAACAGGGCATTCGCATTCTCAACTACCTTGACGACTGGCTCA
>NW_015505265.1:474854-481929 GCF_001515645.1 Sinocyclocheilus grahami | reverse complement strand
ATCACACTCACCCTCCTCTCTCGCCAGTGAGCAGCTGTGGGCGGTTCGAGAGTGCGGTCAAACGTAGTACTCACGCACCCTCTGCCCGAACGCAAGTGAGTGTTGCACACACGCTGACCCCGCTTCGGACCAGCAACGAGACGCCCGGGCCGGGTCCCTGCGTTCCCCCTCGCTACATCGGTGGTTCTGTTGGTGCCACTTGTGCGGTTTCTGGGAGCCTGGCTAGCGCTTCCCATCCCGTCTCGTTGATTCCATAAGACCATCAGACTCGGCTATGCGATTCAGTTCGCCCAGCGCCCTCCCAAGTACAGGGGCATCCACTTTACTTCGGTGAAGGCAGCAGATGCCCCTGTCTTGCATGCAGAGATCGCAGTCCTACTGGCGAAGGATGCGATAGAGCCGGTCCCTCCAGCCGATATGAGGACGGGGTTTTTCAGCCCTTACTTCATTGTGCCCAAAAAAGGCGGTGGGTTGAGACCAATCTTGGATCTGCGCGTCTTGAACTGGGGCCCTTCACAAGCTCCCGTTCAAGATGCTCATGCAGAACCCAAGATTGGTTTGCAGCGATCGACCTGAAGGATTCCGGGCAGGAAACGGGACGGGCCCCCAACTGCACTGGTACATCAATTGTCTCGAGTTGCTGGCAGTGCGCCTTGCCTTGATCCGTCTCAAAGGGTGCTTACGAGGCAAGCACGTACTAGTCCGTACGGACAACACTGCGACCGTTGCGTACATCAGCTGACAAGGTGGTCTACGCTCCCGTCGCATGTCGCAACTCACCCGCCACCTCCTCCTCTGGAGTCAGAAGCATCTGAGGTCACTTCGTGCCATTCACATTCCTGATCTGCACAACCGGGCAGCCGACGAGCTGTCACGAGCTGCGCTCCCAGGGGAAAGGAGACTCTATCCCCAGACAGTCCAGCTGATTTGGAGTCGTTTCGGAGCCGCTCATGTAGACCTGTTTGCCTCTCCAGAAACTTCTCACTGCCAGATGTTTTACTTCCTGACAGAGGGAACACTCGGCACGGACGCACTGGCACACAGATGGCCGCGGGGCCTGCGCAAGTATGCATCTCCCCCAGTAAGCCTTCTAGCACAGACACTGTGCAAGGTCAGGGAGGACGAGGAGCAGGTACTGTTAGTGGCGCCCTATTGGCCCACCCGGACCTGGTTCCCGGAACTAATGCTCCTCGTGACAGCCCCTCCTTGGCCGATTCCTCTGAGGAAGGATCTACTGACTCGGAGATGGGGTGGACGGGATGCGGAGGTTCTAGGTGACCTACCCCAAGAGGTAGTTGACACTATCACTTCGGCCAGAGCACCATCTACGAGACAAGCTTACGCCTTGAAGTGGAACCTGTTCATCGAGTGGTGCTCTTCTCACCGAGAAGACCCCTGAAGATACCCAGTCAGAGTCGTGCTGTCCTTCTTGCAGCAAGGGTTGGAGTGAAGGCTGTCTCCCTCCACCCTTAAAGTATATGTCGCTGCGATTGCTGCTAACCACGACTCCATAGAAGGGAAGTCGCTAGGGAAGCATGACCTGATCATCAGGTTCCTTAGGGGGGCGAGAAGGCAAAATCCTCCACAGCCCCCCTCTATACCCTCTTGGGACCTGCCTCTAGTGCTCAGAGCACTACAGCAGGGCCCATTTGAGCCTTTGCAGACAGTCGAGCTAAAGATTCTGTCAATGAAAGCTTTGCTCCTGCTTGCATTGGCCTCAATCAAGAAGGTAGGGGACCTGGGAATCGTGCCTAGAGTTTGGGCCGGCTTACTCCCAGGTAACCCTGAGGCCCCGGCCCGGTTATGTGCCCAAAGTTCCCACTACTCCCTTCAGGGATCAGGTGGTGAGCCTGCAAGCGCTGCCCCCGGAGGAGGCAGACCCAGTCTTAGCTTTGCTCTGTCCCGTCCGAGCATTAAGATGCTACGTAGACCAGACACAAAGCTTCAGGACCTCAGACCAGCACTTTGTCTGTCATGGAGGCCGGCAGAAGGGGAATGCCGTCTCAAAGCAGAGGATGGCCCACTGGATAGTGGATGCCATCACCCTGGCTTATCAGGCACAGGGTGTGCCCTGCCCGTTCAGGTTGCGAGCTTACTCTACTAGAAGTGTTGCATCCTCCTGGGCGCTGGCTCATGGCGCCTCACTGACAGATATTTGTAGAGCTGGGCGACCCCTAACACGTTTACTAGATTCTATAGCCTTCGTGTGGAGCCGGTATTCTCCTGTGTTCTCACCTCAAACGGGTAGAAGCACTGAGAGGCCCCGGCTTCGGGACAGCTTGCTAAAACCACTCCAGAGAGTCCATATCGTAGACCCTGTCGAGCTCCTCCATCCCCTCGGCAGCCAGACGTGGCAGAGCGTCCGGCACCAGGCCCTCACTCGATGTATCCGTGAGAACCGGTAGAGGGCTGGGTTCCATATGTAGAGACCTAAGTGGATTCCATATGTGTAAAGTCCACGGTATAGCCTCAGAGCCCGTGTTTCCCCGGCAAACTTCCTACTATTTTCCAAGAGGGTTACAATCACCTCTAATCTTCCATATGCGCCTAAACGGTTGTTCATATGTGTAAGTGCTTCCGAAACCTCCTTCGGGAAGGATGGGGCTTCTGCAGTGTCCCTGTTCCAAGTGGTACGGGTACGTTTTCCCAGTGTTATCCAGTCTTACTGAGTGGGTAGTGCCATAGCAGCAGTAGCTGGTCTTCTTGTGGTAAGCCCTGGCCTGTGCCAAAAAGTAGGGGTGCCGGAGGCTTCCACAGGACACTGGAAGGGATCCCAATTCGTCAGTCATCCGACGTGACGTCGATAGTGACTGACTAAAAAGGGAACGTCTCGGTTATGTATGGTACCCCTCATTCCCTGAAGGAGGGAACGGAGATGTCATGTCCCGTCGCCATAGCTTCTGTACCACCACTGAGCGGCTGGGTTTCCGGCTCGGCTCCTCAGCGAAAACCTGAATATGTGCTGCACCAGCTGCCTTCGTTGGTGAGCAAGTAATGTAATTCTAAATGTATTTTGAAGAAACAATCTTGGATGGTCTTAGGGTGAGTACATTTTCAGCAAATTTTCATTTTTGGTTGAGCTATTCCTTTTTATGTAATTTATCATAATGAATGGCTTAATAATAATGAAGTCTACTTGGGATAGTTTGACAAACAAAATTGCTAAATAGATTTCTGTATTGATTGTCTTCAGTTATATGTAAATAAAACAAACAATATGAATATATTGACTTCTAAACCCACTTTTTACAATGTCTACTACATGATTTACTAGTCTGCCAAAATAACGTAATGCCTTGTCTTCATTTGAGGTTTATTCTCAGCAAATATTTATATGTAATTGCAGTTCAATCAATTAATTCAACCCAATTGCGCATAATTAAAGTTTTGAACCGATTGGCAGCCTTAATACTTTTTACTTTTCTGTTTCATTTGATTAATCACCCTTTCAGTTTTTAAAACTAGGTTTCTGTTGTCTTACCTCTGTATGAGCACTTTTCACACTTCAGCCCCATGATCCAGTCAAAGTCATACACTGATATTTTACAGGTTTGTGATGATAAATGAGTGGACGGCAGTGTGCTTCTCAGACAGTCTGTCGAGAGGGTAGAACGAAGACCCCTGGAGAGACTTGTGAAATACTAATGAGCAGGGAGACTTTCAAAATGCAAAAGCAGAGGCAGACAGACTCGAGCTGGAGTGGTGAGTGGGAAAGACAGGGAAGAGCAGGGCGGAGGAGAGGCTGCTGGAGAGCTTTCTTAAAAACCCTATTCATCATACGGGCAGCATGCTTCAGTTCAGTAGACAGAAAGGCGAGCTTGTTTGTGTGAGGCCTTATGTGTTTGCATCCATGTGCATGTGAACGCGTGTGACACGAAGAGTGATGAATGGGATGATTTGCATGGAAATGTTTGGCCACGGATCCTCAGCTCAGTACGCAGCCGGTGCTGTTCATTGCTCACCTGTTGTTTTTGTTGTGACTGGCCTGTGCCCTGTGATTAAATGTATGTAGGCCAGTTTCAGCAAACACTGATAATGTGTAAATTAAGACAAATGTTAAGATCTATACATAAATGTCCATTATTTTTAATGATATCTTAACAAAATAGTTTTGCTTTGCTGTGTTGCTTTGTAATTGAGGCAGAATGAATGCATTTCTAACAGTTTCCTTGAGGTTTCTGCCTAACATCATTCGGTTTAGAGCAGTGTTCGAACTATACCGTGGACTTTGGGGGAGCCCACTTGTTTTTTTTCGTGCGCTTGCGCGTACCTCAAAGGGGGACTTACAATGACTTACAAAGATACAGTACATAACAGCTAAGTTACAAATGTATGCACTACTTGCTTTATGCAAGCACTATATAGGATAAATCACTATACAGGATTTACCCTTTTCGGGGGAGCCCACTTGTTTTTTTTCGTGCGCTTGCGAGTACCTCAAAGGGGGACTTACAATGACTTACAAAGATACAGTACATAACAGCTAAGTTACAAATGTATGCACTACTTGCTTTATGCAAGCACTATATAGGATAGTCTTTAAGTTAACGTGTGCTAAACATGAGTGGAATTTGCACCGCAGCGCCCCCACACCTTGATTCTCATGACAAGAATAGCATGTATAGTTATCTTTATTGAAGTGAATTAGGTTTAAATCGCCGTCATGCATGAATGAATGTTATTTTTGCAATTTTACACATAATAATTCACAATGATCACATTCATTGTGAGTGTGTTTGAGAGAGAGTGGTTGTGTGTGTGTGAAAAAAATATTAGTTGAAACCACAAAATCCCTATATTTTTGAAAACTGAAATTCTTAGTTTCAATGAACTCCAAAATTTTAAGTCAACCAGGTTACGTTAAGTTAAACCAACAAATCATTTTTTACAGTGCAGTTATGTTTTAGTTATATTTTGCAGATGGGTTGTATTGTCTTTGGTTTATGGAAGGTGTGGAAGCTTTTCATGTATTTCCATGGTTTTGTTTGTGATTCACATTGTTGTGGTGTAAATAAATAGGCCTACTGAAAAGGTGTCTCTGAAAACATGCCTCAATTTCCACACTTTCCTTTATATGTTCACTGATTGACTGATAAGGATAGAAAGAATCACATCTTAAAAGGCCCTTGACTGAAGTCATATTACTCACTGACAGTTCTATTACAGGGACTTTTTGTTCAGTGATGGTGGTATTACCTGTTTGAAAAGTGTTGCTTCACTGGTCATTGTGTGATGACATTCCTTTTTCAGTATGTATATGAACAACATGATCGTGTCTTCCCCACATCAGATAAGAATGTGATTCCAATGAAATGGCAGATCTGTGTTTTGAGGGACAAAATATTCCTGGGACAAATGTCATTCCTGCCACTCCATTAATAATCTCCTTAGTCACCTCTCTAGATGACATGATAGAAATATGTGTATGTGTGTGTGAGGATGGAAAATGATTTCTTCAGCTGAGTGGACAGGATCTGGTTGAATCATTGCTGGCTGAAGGTGTGTGTTGTGTCACTGTCATTTCACTCCACAACAGTGTCCTCCAAACACCTCATCAACCCAAAGATGGATGCTGTCCACTACACTCTAAAAAATGCTGGGTTAAATGTAACCCAGCGCTGGGTTAAAAAGGGACAAACCCAGCTATTGGGTTGTTTTGACCCAGCGGTTGGGTTATATTTAACCCAGCATTTTTATATGACTCTCTGTAAATGTCGCCTGCGGGGTGAGTGTGTAATTTTGTGTGTGTGTGTGTGTGAGTTGTGCACTATTCGAAATTAGATTTAGAATGCATTTAAGTTCCTATTAAATGGCAGTTAATTGGGGTAGAAAACTAAACACATAATTTCAATCTGAATTTAAAGAAGTACAATTAAAATAGAGTGTATTTCAAGTGAAGTCCATTTAGTTGCTGATACTGTATTTGTATTTGTTTTTTTCCCCTCAAAATTTTAAATATGAGTTAGTAATAGCATACACACTTCATACAGTTTCAGAAACATTAGTAATTGATGTCTTAAAGGGGTCATATGATGCGATTTCAAGTTTTCGTTTCTCTTTGGAGTGTTACAAACTGATTGTGCATAGATAAGATCCCTGAAGTTGCAAAGACTAAAGTCTCAAAACCAAAGAGATATTCTTTATCAAAGTTAAGACTCTGCCATGCCCCCCTAAAACGTCTCGTTCAAACACGCCCCCACATATCTACCTCACTATGTGGAAATATTTGCATAATGCCGCCCAAATGTGCACACAAAGAAAGAAGGCGTGGTTTCAGTAACCGCAGTTAGTGTTGAAGCTGCCATGTCAGGGAGATGCTGTGTGTTTCTAGGCGAAAGCAAAAGCACTTTATTTGGCCTTCCAGAAGTAGATGCATTTAAGAATCTTTAAGATTACTTACAACAGAACAGCAATGCATTTTATGGACGACCGTTTCGTGAACCTAGGCTTCTGAATCAGCCACTGTTTTGATATTAGTTTAAGCATTTGCTATTGACTGTTCAAATACGGATATTTGCGCATCGTGTGTGTGTGTGCGAGCGAGCGAGCGAGAGAGAGAGTACAGTATGGTAAAGTATCTGTACACAGTGTCAGATAAGAAACTGAGAGGCACGTTAACCAGATACAGACTCAGCGGACACAAGCTGATGATAGAGACGGGCAGACACAGAAAAACATGGCTGCCACCGGAGCAGAGACTGTGTTCACACTGTGATCTGAATCAGATGGAAACAGAGCTGCACTTCCTAACAGAATGCCCCAAATACACAGATATACGGACAGTGTTCTACGATAAAATACAGCAGATCCATCAGACATTTCAAACTCTCTCAGACCAGGAGAAAGTGGCGTATCTGTTAGGAGAACAGAAGAACTGCTGTGTGTTTGCTGCTCAATATGTGTCTGCCTGTCACCACAGAAGAGAACACACTCAGCCTGCCCTGATCTGATGTTTCCAGCACAGCTACATTATATTAGGCCAGATTACTCTATTATATTACTTAGATCTATATTCTGCTTCTGTAAATATGTCTAATCACTTATTTTAATTTTATTTCTAGTTTATATACTTATA
>NW_015505265.1:468795-474782 GCF_001515645.1 Sinocyclocheilus grahami | reverse complement strand
TCATTTTTTTCATGCCAATAAAGCACTCTTAAATTGAAAATTGAAAAATTGAAATTGAGAGAGAGCGCGAGAGAGATTTCAAGCCACTTTTATTACAATATACAACAGGTACAAGTTCAATCCAACATCAGTCACATAACAAAATACAAACACTTTAAATAAAAAAAAAAACAATCCATCACCAAAAATCTCACACAGATCTCCTTTTAAACACCAAATCAGCTAAAACTTTGCAAGATCATTCATCAATTTATAATAATTAAAATCTGTTAAAATTCTGGATTTAACTGAATTAGCAAACACTGCTTTTAAATCATTACAAACCCCATGCTCATTTTTGTCTTTTCTTGTAATGTAAATGGCCATTTTAGCATGTCCCAATATAAAATTAAACAACTGACACTGATACTTGCGACACTGTGAGTATTTAAAACCACAAATTAATTTCTTCATGAGAAACCAACCATTCCTGGCGTTTTTCCATTCTCCATGCTATTCAGGGCCTTCTCTAATTCATCCGTAGTCAATGCTTTACTAATTACTTCATTGACGCCTTCATTTACTTGCGGCAAATTTTCAAGAAAGACATTATTTGAAGTCTGTGTACACAACTCATTTTTATACAGCTCTTCATAAAATTTGACCGCTCTCTTTCTAATATCTATAGAGTTCAATAAAATAACTCCCGTTTCTGAACGTAAAGCATGAATATATCTATTCTTTCCAATTTTCTTTTCTAGATTAAAAAAGAATTTTGAAGGTGCATCCATAGACTCAATGCTTTGAAAACGAGATCTAATAATAGCACCTTGTACGGTTAAATCTAACATTTCATTCAAAGAAGCTTGCTTTTTCCTAAAAGACTCTATCTCTATTTCATTTTTTGTTACCTTGAAGTTTAACTAAATCGTCTTCTAGTTTTCTTACTGACCTAATCCTTTGTGATGTTGTGAGTATATTGTTGACAAAGTTGTTTAGTTTGAACTTTAAAAAAAAATCCCACCACTGCTGCAAAGTTTGAAAGGAAGACTTTGTTAATTTTACATTAACCCAAAAAGTCTTAAAAACATCCTTAAAATGTTTATCCCCTAACAGTGTGCTGTTAAAATGCCAATAGGCACTTTTTGGTTTTACACAGTCAAAAAACATCTCACATTTCACAAGACTCCCAACAGTAAAAAATCTTCAGGATCACAATCACTTAACACTTTACACTGTGTTTAAAAGTGTTTAAAAATAACATTCTATCAACAGCAGAGTTTGAAATATAAACACAAATCAATACAAAAGAAAAATTGTTCTCATAAGAGGCTTTAATTTTGAGCAATCTACCTTTAATTGTTTCCTCAACTTTATAATGTATAGGTATGAAACTCTTTGAAAACAAAATGGCAACACCACCACTAACTGACATAAAATGACTCAGAACTGATAGCCCGTCAAAACCCATTGCCCACTCCACAGCAT
Organism: Sinocyclocheilus grahami; assembly: GCF_001515645.1. Lineage (NCBI taxonomy): Eukaryota > Metazoa > Chordata > Actinopteri > Cypriniformes > Cyprinidae > Sinocyclocheilus > Sinocyclocheilus grahami. Next base: position 473,315 of record NW_015505265.1, on the reverse strand, counting down.
TTTCTAAATTGCTGTGAGTCTCTTGCAAAAATAAAACATCTAATCCTTTGTGTCATTATCTCAAAAGTATGCGCTCTTTTCTACTCTCTCTTGCACCATTAATATTTAATGAAGCAAAATGTACTACTCCCATTAGAAGGAAAAGAGACACCCACTAAAACAGAAAAAAAGTAAACTCAGAAAAGAATAAAAACCTTTAACCAGTCTGACTGCTTTCACCTTGATCTGACTGAGCATTTAATTTGGTGAGAATTTTTTTCAAACGAAAAACTTCAGGGTCAGAAAATTGGTTCTCGCTTCTAAACAATTTAACTTTCTCGATAAATTGTGGAATGTCTAGAAACAAATCCTCAATTTTGACTCTTCTCATGTTTTTTGTCACCTTTAAAAAATGCTTAATGTCATCTACAATATATACTTGACTAGAGAATCTGCGCTCTTTTTCTACTCTCTCTTGCACCATTAATATTTAATGAAGCAAAATGTACTACTCCCATTAGAAGGAAAAGAGACACCCCCCAAAACATTAAAAAAAGTAAACCCAGAAAAGAATAATAACCTTTAACCATTCTGACTGCTTCACCTTGTTCTGACTGAGCATTTAATTTGGTGAGAAATTTTTTCAGGGCGAAAAACTTCAGGGTCAGAAAATTGGTTCTCGCTTAAACAATTTAACTTTCTCGATAAATTGTGGAATGTCTAGAAAAAAATCCTCAACTTTGACTCTTCTCATGTTTCTTGTCACCTTTAAAAAATGCTTAATGTCATCTACATTATATAGTTGTTTAGAGAAGCCCAGGCAAACTACCCGTGAAGCTGCATTCTGACCCCTCAACCTCACTGTCCGTATCAGTCTGACTAACTTCCCGAACATTAGTTTTTTTCGTATATATATATATATATTTTTTTTTCAGTTCAGTTTTATTTTGGTTTTAGAAAATAAACGTGACTGCTCTTCTCAGAAATCAACTCTTTCTTGTTTTTGTTACATGTTCCCTGTGCCTTGTCCTGGACTTTTATGTCATTTCCTGTCTCCCGTGGTGTATGTAGCCAGTTTGTAGTCCGTTTGTTCATTGGTTCCCCTTGATTAGTCTCCTCAGATGTGTCTTATCTTGTTAAGGCCTGTTCACACCAAGCATGATAACTATAAAGTTAACGATAAAGATACAGTTCTAAAAACCACACCACAGCTATAACGATAAAGGCACAGAGAAACGATATCGTTGGAATCATTTTCAGAAAGATTTTTTTCCAGCTGATGAACGATAAAAACATTGACAGCCAATTAGAATCAATCCTGCTATCACGAGCTCGAGAATTTAAAGCGACAGACGAGTATACGCTTAGAATAATCAGACGATATCGTCCGCTGGTGTGGACGCTAATATCGTTATCTTTATAGTTATCGTTCTTGGTGTGAAGGGGGCTTTAAGCTTGTTAGCCCCCTGTGTGTATATATAGCCCTAGTTTTTCTTTAGTTCCTTGTGAGTTGTTGAATGTAGGCCTAATGGTTGTCTGTTTGCCAGTCATTCTGTTCTTTGTTCCCTTTGGCTTTTGGCTTATTGTTTGTTCTAGTTTTTCCATTAAATACCTGCACATAGATCCTTGCCTCTACCTTTTCCCCCTGCTTCTCCACAACATTACAGTTTTTCACTTTTTTGAGCCTATATTTAGTATAAGTAAAATACTTCAGTACTGTTAAAATCAGATACTCTAAGGCTTTTACTCAAGTTGTTTTGGAATTGGTGACTTGTAACGTGTAGTAATTGTCACTGTAAGGTATCTGTACTTTTACTCAAGTATGGTTTTTAGGTACTCTTTACACCTCTGTCTGTCTTTGCAAAGGAGCTGAAAAAGATTAGGCATAAATTAACGACTTCAGAATCATTCAGGCATGTGAAAATTGGCTGAGAATTGAACAAATAGATGAAACCCGTTGCAGAGGAAGATAATCATGTCTTTGCAGTTCTTCTGGTGATCAAGACTTGTTCACCTTATAAATTGTTATGGTAAGCAAAAAATTCTGTGAAATGTGTGTCAATGCTGGAGCAAAACAGGTGCTATGTTTGGAATCAGCACCCCAAAATTATTAACAAGTATTGGATTCAGCAAACATGATTGCATAGGACTAATGAAATATTGTGCTTGTGGGATTGTTCATTTTTTTGGACTATCATGAGGTTGAATAAATTATGACAAACATTTAGTTTTTTGTTAAACTGTCCCTTTAATTATTCTAAATGGCAATTTTTGAAAAAACACTTTCCACTTTTGTATGTATGCATCAGAGGCTCAGTAAACGGAATGAGGGCGGTCCATGGGCGTACTGTCTGAGGCTGAGATTATTTTTAACTCCTCTGCTTCATCCGTTTAACTTCATTGCAGCAAGAGATATTCAGCCTTGAAAGGACATAAGTAAGACAATACTTTATGAATTTCAATACTTTTGAAAGACAGAACATTTCTCAGCTTTCAGGATTGATTTGGGTAGACAGTAAAAGATCTCGCCATATTACTTTTTATTAAGGTGGAAGTGCAAAGCAGAAGTGAAGTCACTGAGCTCTTCTTAAATGGAACCACTAAAAGCTTGACAGGGGCTTCTTGTCATTGCAGGACGGGACATACATCTCGCCAAGGTCTTTCATAAGAAGTATGTCGTAATGTCCTGTTCGTCCTTCTTCTCTTGCCTTCCCCTTCACATATACCAACCCATGTAAACACACACACACACACACACACACAAATATACAAGCACACACATTTAGACTTGGATTTTAATTTCTATCATATTAATTTCCATAATACTAAACAGTTCTTAAAGATGAAAATGGAGTTGTGTTATAGATTATTATTTAGATATATATTTTTTATTAGATTTAGTTTATTTAGTTATTTTAGTACTTTAAGTTAAAAATTCAAAATGTTGCATTGGCAAATAGCTAAATAATAATAATAAGTTTAAGGTTTTTTAAATATTTATTTAATTTCAGTTAACTTTTATTTAGTTTTAAGTAAGGGGGAGATTGTTTGGGATTCTTCACAGAGCGATGAAAAAAAACAACAAAAAGCAAACGGATTAGGGTCAGAGACGTCTGGAACTGAACTCAACCTGTCACACATAGATTATTATTAACAATAATAACAGCAATAGCTAATCCCTCAGCATGAATTACACTATACAGCTCATTGTTTTAGCCAGGAATTATAGCAGAGAGGATTATTTCATACTATTGTCATGACCATGAAAACAGTTTTAAGCAATGAAATTCATTAGGCTGAAACTGTGTTAGCAGAAAAATAAAAGAAAGAAAGAAAAAGAAAGAAAGGGGAAAAAAGATGAGCAGTCTTCAAGTCATTTTCTGTGCTATGTCAAAAGAGATCCTGGAGATTAAAAACCTTTTAAAATACTCTACCTTTCAAATTTTGGGGTAGGTATAATTTTCAAATGTTTTTTGAAAGAAGAGTAATTTAGAAATAATTAAAAACAAATATGATTTGAATGCTAAATTTAGAATTGCCAGCACTTTACCAAGGCTGAAGTGCATCTACAGCTTTATTTATTTATTAAATATACAGCAATATTTTATTTTATTCTATGAGCTATGTAATTTAATGGGCTTTTATTGGCTTTTTATTTTATTTTAATGGGCTTTTTACTGGTTTTTAATTTTATGTGCTTGTGTTATTTTAATTTTTTGGGCATTTTATTTTATTTTCTTTAATGCTGCATGACTCCAATTACATCAGCATATTTAATGCACTACATTGGCCTCATAATCACATAACCCCTTTTTTACGAATTTAAGTCAGAGTTCACCATACTTAAACTGTGGTAATCCACAAGAGACAACCCTAGTTTGACAACCAAGTCTTAATTTTGAACAGTATATCTATGTTGTAACATTTAAAGCATCCATGTACTTTGTGAAGCAACTGTATTATTAGTCTGTTTATATTTTCACCATTATCTTAAGGTAGTTCAGATCATTTTTAGTGATGGCATATGTTATTATTAGATGATCCACTAAAGAGCACTGTGTATAGTGTGCCTTAGGAAACTCCTGTCCTTTAATAGTCAAGCTAATGTCATTGTTACATTAGCAGGATGGCAGTGGCATTGTCACACTTTCACAGAAAAGGTCCCCTGCAGTTCTAATATGAAATTGGGTTTGACTTTAAAGCTCTGCAACTAATCAGTTCACAGGCCAAAAATGGTTTATTCTACACTAGCTGCACAAGATTGCCTTTTGACTGCAGTTTTATGAAGTTGTGAAACTCCTGCCACAATGAGGATTGATTGGATTGAAAACACTTAATGTTAATTAAGTACTGTAATCTCCCCGCCTGAGTTCTTATTCCCGTAGTTGGGTGATAGTGGCGTAATTACCTTTATTGTTAAATAGGTTACATAGAGGAGGGATTTTCTAAATTAAACCATTTGTTTTAATACCACTGCTAGGACATCGTTCAAAAAGATGTCATATGTGGCTCTAGGAAGTACAACTAACCAGATATTACAT
>NW_015505265.1:467134-467489 GCF_001515645.1 Sinocyclocheilus grahami | reverse complement strand
AGTATGTTATTGTATGTGTGTGTGTGACATTTCTTTCATCTTTTATATCACAGTTCTCAGCATCATTTGTCATCAGCTTTTGTTTTGTTCTTATTGCACCTGAGGGATGAGTGGAACAGAGATACTAGGAGAATCCACGGAGGGAGGGAGTGAGGGGGACCTTTGACATTTTGCTAATTCAACAACACAGAAGGGAAGTGTTTGAACATCACAGTCACTGCCTAGAGCAGAGTTAGCGTATAAGATACAAGTCGGCAGCACAAGAGGGAGGTAAAGTGGGATATAACGAGAGAGAGGGACACTGTGTGAGTGTAAGAGAGAAAGATGGTAGAGCGCAAGAGCGTTAGAGTGGGTG
>NW_015505265.1:466881-467121 GCF_001515645.1 Sinocyclocheilus grahami | reverse complement strand
TGTTTCAGCATCTTAGACACCCAACAGCAATCCCCAAGTGGCAGTATTTTCATGCACAGTCAGAACTGTATAACATGAAATAGCGGGGAAACAAACTTTTCCTTTTGATGATAAGAGGATGAGAAGTTAAAAAGAGGCCATTTTAATTGGAGAACCCCTCTTCTTCAGCATAATGTGACTTCTAAAACAAGAGCGATGTTTACCTGCAGGCTGTATGTGCAGTATGTTATTGTATGTGTG
>NW_015505265.1:464545-465264 GCF_001515645.1 Sinocyclocheilus grahami | reverse complement strand
ATGTCATATGTGGCTCTAGGAAGTACAACTAACCAGATATTACATTTGCATATTAATCAATTAAAGCCAAATTTGTACTTGTCCTTCAGACTCTCTCCTACAACCCAGACCCGTTTCTGATATGAGGCCATCTTTTAATTTGAGCATCACCTAATTTCCTGATGAACAGCCGGTCGACGGGAAGGACGTGCTGCAAGACTATCGCATTACCCAGAGGACAATTGATTTATCAAACAGAATTACAATGGTTAATGTTGTGGCACGCACACTAATGATCTGAACTTAAGTTCATTCTCCATCCTCCTTCAGAAGAGATTGTTTGTGCGATGATTGTGTTTGTGGGTGTGTGCTGATCTTTGGTAAAGAGTTGGCTAGAATATGAACCTTTGCAATGTCAAATGTGTCCTTTTGATGAGCAGCGACAGTTGTCTCACTATGAAATATGTCCTCCAAAAGTCCATTTGTACGATGGTTTGTACATTTACCTACTCTGAAGTCAGTGTTTTGTCTCGTAAGAAATATGTATATAAAGATTTATCTAAAGCTGTACAAATAATTGTATCTTTAAATGACTTTTTATTGCATGGCTGTCTGGAATACTCAGAACTGACTGGTCAATTAATGACTGACTGGCATTGTGCTGTCAGATATTTTTGTTTAATGACTGCAAAGCTGTATATTTGACAACTGTCTTTGGCTAAATTCACGTCTCTTGTATC
>NW_015505265.1:454026-463326 GCF_001515645.1 Sinocyclocheilus grahami | reverse complement strand
TGTAAGAGAGAAAGATGGTAGAGCGCAAGAGCGTTAGAGTGGGTGTGGGGAGATTGTTTGGGATTCTTCACAGAGCGATGAAAAAAAACAAAAAAAAGCAAACGGATTAGGGTCAGAGACGTCTGGAACTGAACTCAACCTGTCACACATAGATTATTATTAACAATAATAACAGCAATAGCTAATCCCTCAGCATGAATTACACTATACAGCTCATTGTTTTAGCCAGGAATTATAGCAGAGAGGATTATTTCATACTATTGTCATGACCATGAAAACAGTTTTAAGCAATGAAATTCGTTAGGCTGAAACTGTGTTAGCAGAAAAATAAAAGAAAGAAAGAAAAAGAAAGAAAGGGAAAAAAAGAAGAGCAGTCTTCAAGTCATTTTCTGTGCTATGTCAAAAGAGATCCTGGAGATTAAAAACCTTTTAAAATACTCTACCTTTCAAATTTTGGGAAGAGTAATTTAGAAATAATTAAAAACAAATATGATTTGAATGCTAAATTTAGAATTGCCAGCACTTTACCAAGGCTGAAGTGCATCTACAGCTTTATTTATTTATTAAATATACAGCAATATTTTATTTTATTCTATGAGCTATGTAATTTAATGGGCTTTTATTGGCTTTTTATTTTATTTTAATGGGCTTTTTACTGGTTTTTAATTTTATGTGCTTGTGTTATTTTAATTTTTTGGGCATTTTATTTTATTTTCTTTAATGCTGCATGACTCCAATTACATCAGCATATTTAATGCACTACATTGGCCTCATAATCACATAACCCCTTTTTTACGAATTTAAGTCAGAGTTCACCATACTTAAACTGTGGTAATCCACAAGAGACAACCCTAGTTTGACAACCAAGTCTTAATTTTGAACAGTATATCTATGTTGTAACATTTAAAGCATCCATGTACTTTGTGAAGCAACTGTATTATTAGTCTGTTTATATTTTCACCATTATCTTAAGGTAGTTCAGATCATTTTTAGTGATGGCATATGTTATTATTAGATGATCCACTAAAGAACACTGTGTATAGTGTGCCTTAGGAAACTCCTGTCCTTTAGTAGTCAAGCTAATGTCATTGTTACATTAGCAGGATGGCAGTGGCATTGTCACACTTTCACAGAAAAGGTCCCCTGCGGTTCTAATATGAAATTGGGTTTGACTTTAAAGCTCTGCAACTAATCAGTTCACAGGCCAAAAATTGTTTATTCTACATTAGCTGCACAAGATTGCCTTTTGACTGCAGTTTTATGAAGTTGTGAAACTCCTGCCACAATGAGGATTGATTGGATTGAAAACACTTAATGTTAATTAAGTACTGTAATCTCCCCGCCTGAGTTCTTTTTCCCGTAGTTGGGTGATAGTGGCGTAATTACCTTTATTGTTAAATAGGTTACATAGAGGAGGGATTTTCTAAATTAAACCATTTGTTTTAATACCACTGCTAGGACATCGTTCAAAAATCAAAATCATCACAATTAAAAGAACCAAAGACGTAAACTACTTCAGTCTGTGTGCATTGAATTTATTTAATACACGAGTTTCACAATTTGAGTTGAATTACTGAAATAAATGAACTTTTCCACGACATTCTAATTTATTGAGATGCACGTGTGTGTGTGTATATGATGAGCATAAAACCTTTGACAGATGTCTGGAAACCCAGGGCTCCAATAAAAAAAAAAAACATTAATTTAAAAAAATCAGTTGGAAGAACAAGGAAGAGTTGGGTGAGAGAGAACAGGAAGACATTGGTGAACAAGCACACAGAAAAAGACAAATATTATTATTGCTGATAGATATACATCGATATATGTAAATATACTCTACATTACCATTTAAAAGTTTGGGGTCAGTAAAATTTTTTAATGTTAAAAAAAAAGGATTTTAAAGGATTGTTCAATGAATATGAAGTTCAAAATAACAGCATTTATTTGAAATCTTTTGTAACATTAATGTGTTTACTGTAAGTTTAATGCGTACTCGCTGAGAAAGTATATTTCTTTTAAGAAAATCCTTGAAAACAAACAAAGATATTGTAATATTGGTGCAGTTTTCATCTTTTTGCTAGGTTGATTATTACGTTGCAATGAACTGATTTTCTTTGCAGAATCTTTAAACTAATCCGCTATTGGGAGTCTCAACCCCTTAGCATTGCTGTAAAATTTGCCTAAAATGCCTAAAACGCACAATGTACCACTGGCGGTACAGTGAAACGCTAACAGGTTAATCATACATTATCCTGCCTTTTACCTGGCTACTGGCCAAATGGTCATGAAACATTGATTTGAGTTTAAATTATTTCATTATATAAAATGATAAAGCTACTGTATGTGTGCTAATCATACACAAATATATAACTACAGAATGTCATGATTGGGCTTCCAATTACTTGGAAAGTATTCCAGACATCTGTAATAAAATGTAGTTAAAACTTTGTTACAATCAACATTTTGCCCTGTTTTGAGCTGTCAGCATTATGATTAAACTTTTTTTTTTGTGTGTGAATCCATTACTATATCTAAACATGCTACTGCTTGGAAACTGTATAGGCTCATGAATGGGAAAGAAGCTTAAAGATCAACCCAAAAATGGTTAATCCTTTGCTCTCCAATTTACGTGTTCCTTTTATGAAAAAACTGCAAGAAAGAAATCACAGAGAGCAGGTGGAGAAGACAGATAGCAGAACTGCTTTGATCTCGAGCAATTCTTAGCACGTCTTATGCTGGTGATACTTTTTTTTTTTATTAATCGTGATTAATTTCAGAAAAAATGTGTGATCAATTAGTTAATTTAGTTTTATCGATTGACAGCACGAATATATATATATATATATATATATATATATATATATATATATATTAGGGATATAACGATTCATTCAACTCACGATTCGATTCATGATGTTGATTTCACGATTCGATTTACGATTCGATTTTTTTTTTTTACAAAATGAGATTTGACAAATTATAAATGAAATGTGTCCTTTTATTATTGCTTTGACAAAATGCTGCGCGTTTCTTTGTGAAATTGAAACATAACTATAATAATGTACTAATATAGCACTTGCATATTATTGCTCTTTTGTTGGTTTTGATTGCTTCTATTGTCTGCTAAATGACAAAATTTAAATATAATGTAAATGTAAATAACAAAACTAAATTGAAATTTTAAAACAAGCCCCAAATTAAAATAAATAAGTAACACAAATAAAATAAATCTCTTCATATAAACACAACAAGGCTTTGTCTGTGCTCTTTCCATTTAAAATTAGCGGCAACCACTGCATTTTAATCATGATCCAAACAAAGATGCTGCATACATGCAACATGAGCAGTTTTTAATCTAAATTAGATAGTATAATTTCTAAATTTGAAACAAAAACAATGTTTTGACTTCAGTTTTGTGAAACTATACATAAAAATATCTGCATGAAACCGAAACAGCAGACGAGCTGAATGAGACGCAGATTCACTCTCTGCCAGCAGGTGGCGCTTAAAACATTTCCTCTGTAAACAAAGCAGCGCTGCACTTATGAACTTTAATATGCATTATACAGAGGCAAGATGAAAAGAAAAAATACCATCTACATTTTCTGAAGACAGTAACTTTCCCTCAGACATACATTCATATAAACTCCTACACCTAAACGAATCGCGATTTGTTTAGCATCTCAACCGATTTGAATCGTCACATATTTGAATGGATTTTCAACCGGCTCGCGGTTAATCGTTACATCCCTAATATATATATATATATATAATATTTGTAGCTTTCCCATACATTGCATTGGTTAGAAATTAATAGATGTGTATCTCTCCATCTGAGCAGGAGGTTGTTCACCACAGAGAAAGAGGGTGAGAGAGACAAGTCTGTGAGCGAGAGAAGAGAGAGAGCGGATGAGGGTGTGTGGTGTGTAGTGTAGCTGACATGATTAGATCGCATTAGATTCGGAACAAACAGCTGCGACCTGCTTACCTGGCTGCAGCAGCCTGATCAACTCACTATTCACAGACAAATTAGTCCAGAAATTTCAATGCTTGGTGTTGCAAAATTAGTGAACACAGACACTCATTCATGCCAGCGCACACAATTGGATGTGCAGATGGAACAGACATATGCAAACTCTAATTCAGCATCTCTAAATAAATTATTCACAAACTGGCATATTAAGAATTTGCATTTGAACATAATAACTCAAGACCTTTGACATTATTACTAAGGCAAAGCCATTTTAATGTTTTCCTTGTTTATGTACAACAACCAGCATGAAAATTTAAAGATTTTAAGAGATTTGATACCATTCTAAAGTTTGTATAATATTTTTAAATGTTTTTCAAAGAAGAAGAGGCTCACCAAGGCTGGATTTATTTGATCAAAAATATAGTAAAACTGTAATATTGCAGTATTATATTTTGTTATATATTATAACAATTAAAAATAACGGTTTTCTATTAATTATTCCACTGATCATTCAGAAATCATTATAATGTGCTGATTTTCTGTCATGTGGATTACTTGTGGATTATTGTGATGTTTCAATCAGCTATTTGAACTCTCATTCTGACTGCACCCATTCACTGATGCTAAATTTCTCCAAATCTGTTCTGATGAGGAAAAAAATCATCTACATCTTGGATGGCCCGAGGGTGAGTAAATTGTAAGCAAATTATAATTTTGGGTTAAACTATTCTATTAATAATGACAATATAAAGTGTGGCTTGAACAGCAGGTGGGAGGATTTACAATTTTGCAGTCCAGTCCATATTGTATTTTGGAAATGAGCCCCCCCCAAAAAAACTAGCCTGGGACAACTTTATAAACAAACAAGACCAAAGTTGCTTATAATATGTGGACATGGCAACACTGGTCAGAGGGTTAAAGGGTTTAAAGCTCTTGTTGGTCGATGGCAGAGGTTAACCTCCAGTCCTGATGCTTCCTGTTAGTTTGACATATTAATGCTGGAGCAGCTTATACTGACTGAAACCAATTATTTAGAAGAAATAAAGTTACGTGTCATGCACACAAAGTTTTTTTCTTTCTCTTTGGAGTGTTACAAGCTCTATGTGATATTTATTGTACTTAAGTACGAAAGTTTTTTTTTTTTTTTATCTTAAACGTACTTAAGTATTGAAAGTAAAAGTACAAGTAAATACAAAATGGAAAAGAAGCAAATAAATATATATAGAAAAATAGTGCTGTCAAACGATTAATAGCATCCAAAATAAAGTTTTTGTTTACATAATATATGTGTGTGTACTGTGTAATTTATTATGTGTATATATAAATACACACACATGCATGTATATATATTTAAGGAAAAAATTTTATGTTTATATATTAAACCTATTTATTTATTTATATAAAATATTACTGTAAATAATATAAATAATAAACTGTTAATGAGTGAGTCATTGAGATTCAACCGATTCATTCAAACGGCTGATTCATTCAGAAACAAAGCATTTGACTGCATTAATGAGTGAATCACTGAATCATTTATTCAACCGATTAGTTCAAAAGCTGATTCATTCAATAAGTAAACACCATTGCTCAGAGACGCAAAATAGTGCTGTGATCTTTGTTTAGAACTATTTTCGTTAGCAAAATTGAGCAAAAACAGGCAATATTATGTCTAAAATGTAAGTCACTTATTGCTTTACTGAACTTGTATAAAATGATTATTAAATGGGTTCATGCTGAAATTTGCAGAAAAACAGTACTCTTGTGTGATATAGATCAAGTTGACTATATTAAATTATATAAATATAAAAAGCATACAGAAGCATTTTTTTGCCGTCTATAATTTAGAATGCCTGGAGTTTTAATAGACTAATAAATGATGTGCGTGCACTCTGTGTGTGATTTGGTGATATAGCCTACTTGATAATGTCAGATCGCACATCATTACAACAACACTTACCACATTATCTCAGACGATGCTGTATCGCACAGCACACCCTAGCCTCGACTTGAGTGGAAAATTAATCATCCGCGGTTGTGCGCACACTTGTTTGCACATGAGTAACGATGTTTTTAGGAGTCTAACGTGCAGACGACAGACCACTGATTCGTCAAACCTGCATCCGTGCAGTCCGTGTTCTTCTGACTATTTTGTAGTAAGTAACGAATATGCTTCGGGAAAAATGTTTCAGAGTAACAGCATACATTTTAATTAGGAAATGTAGTGGAGTAAAAGTAAAAGTTGGCTGGATTATAAAAACTCAAGTAAAGTACAGATGCTCCCAAAAAATACTTAAGTACTGTAACGAAGTATTATTACTTCGTTACAATACACCACTGCTCAAGCCCGCTGTGTTTCATTGTGAAAGCGAAACTACTTTGTTTGGCCTTCCAAAAGAGGACACGACTAGAAATCAGTGGTTAAGTTGTATTTACAACACTGTTCCAGAACAGTTCAACCCAAATATTCAGATGTGTCCAGCGGATTTTATGGAGGACTGTTTCCTGATCCTGGAAGAGTAGACTACAATGCCGGCTGTTCTGACTCACAGACTGTAAGTATGTTTTTTATATTTAAAGAGTTTTATATTTTATATTTTTTATATTTAAAGCGAGTTTTTTGGGCAGTGTAGAGTAGGGCTTGTTGTTTGTCATTTCTCCGATCACAAATGCAGACATGGTTTTATGTTTACGCAGCGTGATGCAACGCAACGCGTAAAAAGACAGTATAAGTCATTATAATACATATTTATGTCACCACTGGATGCAACGAATGCCTCATTTATAACAGGCTTTTTATGTTTTTGAATCATCGCTCCAGCCTGACAGGGCATCATCACAGTATGGTAGGGGCATAACATTTCCATCACACGCTTGAGGTATTCAGCCACCGGCCTTGAGGTTCGGTGCCTTGCTCAAGGGCACCTCAGTCGTGGTATTGAAGGTGGAAGAGAGCACTGTACATTCACACCCACAATTCCTGCCGGACCTGAGACCTTTGGGTTACAAGTCCGGTGCTCTAACCATTAGGCCACAACTTCCCTGACGCATATTAACCAATCTAACAATCACAAATAATCTCCTATATAATTTAACTTAAACATTTTCTTAAACATTGACAGAGATTTAGCAGATCTGATATGTAGCAGCAACTCATTCCACAATCTCGGCCCCATTACTGCAAAAGCCCTATCGCCCTTTTGATGGAACTTGGGAAAACATTGTCAGTAGTTTATAGAATAAGAACAATTTTTTTAATTTTTTTTTTACTCAAACACATACCTATAAATAGTAAAACCAGAGAAACGGATAATTTCACAGTGGTCTCTTTTTCCCAGAGCTATACCAAAATTCAAAAAAATAAATGTTGTCATTTTTGTAAGAAAAATTGTAATTGGAAACATTTTGTAAATATACCACTTCATAAAAATGAATGTGTGGTATATTCCATTTCACATTGACTTTACAATTTACATTGTGAAATGGGGTCCTCGGTTGACTTTGATATTGACAATTTATTTTATTTTTTCATGTATTACACAGCACTAACGATGCCAAGGTCATGGGTTTGATTCCCAGGGAATTCATGAACAAATAGAATGTGTACCTGCAGTGCAATGTTTTGGATAAAAGCGTCTACCAAATGCATAAATATAACTGGGTATGATAGCTGGGGTTTTCTTTGGACATCTTAGATGAGATTCTTAAAAATATTTGCAGAGTGGTCGATACACCCTTTGCTTGAGCCTCTCAAAGGTCTTGCCCCAAGCAAAAAAGGAAACTGTAATAACATGACAGCCTGCCTGTTAAGATTCTAAATGCATATTTCAGTGAGCAACATTCATTTGAGAATGCCCAAGACTAATACCCTAATCTTGCAGTTGCGATGTGCAGTCTGAGGGGGCTTTGCTGGGTCACATCTACCCAGCGCTGCTCTTTCAGGCTTAGGGCTTTGCCGAATAAATTCAGACTAAATCAATTAAACATGAGCTTTTCTCTGTTATGTAAATGTATAATCAACAAAACCTAATTTGAATCTTACCACGCCTGATTCTTTCTGCCTCGTTCTCGTTGCCACTCTCTCGTGCATTTGGTGAGGGACGGTCTCTTTGATACATCTGTTTGAGACAGCGGGACATTTCATTATTTATTGCTCAAATGTATTTCCCTCTGAGAGAGTGTGTGTGTGTGTTAGGGAGAGAACGCTAGACACCTGTGATGTATTGGTCACACTAGGAGCTGACGTAAACAGAGTTCATCTATTACGGGAGATGGAGTGAGACAGGATAACATTACCTAAGCACCTCCAGTGTGGGGGACGAGAGGGTTTAAACAGGGCAAGTTAAGATACATGAGGCTATACGCCACTCTGAAGTAAATGTGTACTTTTCTCGTAAGTGTTTGTTAGTGACGAGAACGAACAACAGATTTTGTAGGCTTGGCCATTTTTCATGCACTTCAAGGGTTCCTAGGGTCCGGGTGTTAGTGCTGTCCAGTCAAACAATGGACATTGAATCACTGTACCACCTGGTCTGGAGCTGCTTCCAGGTGGTACTAAGTAGACATTTTCTCAAGATAATATGCATGCCGCTTGCCTGTGAACAACCTGCCAACATGATGATACTCTCTTTAAAACAAAGGTTCCAAGAGGGGGTTTTCGCAATGTTTTTGGCAACATTTTATGACTAAATTATGAACAATATCATAGTGCCCATATTTTAATACATTTCTTTTACTCATTAGGTAAAGTGCTATTTTGCTGTATTTTGTAGGTATGCACTGGTATGAAGATTTTGGCTAATACCAATAATATTTAAGCTGATAACTAATATACTGACTGATGATATCAATATCAATGAAGAAGTTAATACTTTTTATTCAGCAAGGACACATTAAATTGATCAAAAGTGACATCGATGACATTTATGATGTTACAAAAGATTTGTATTTCAAATAAATGTTGTCCTTTAAAAAAATAAAAAAAAAACTCTGTGGTTTCCATAAAAATATTAAGCATCACAACCATTTTAAACATTGATATTCATAAAAAGAAATATTTAATGAGCTGCAAATCAGTATATTAGAATGATTTCTGAAGGATCATGTGACTCTGAAGACTGGAATAATGGCTGCTAAAAATGCAGCTTTGCCATCACAGGAAAAAATTACATTTTAAAATTTTTTATTGCAATATGTCACAATATTGCGGGGGGGTTTTTTAACTGTATTTTTGATCAAATAAATGCAGCCTTGACTAAGAGACTTATTTCAAAAACATTTTTAAAATCTTACAACTTACAAACAAATAAGTATATTCATACACTTTC
>NW_015505265.1:423991-454016 GCF_001515645.1 Sinocyclocheilus grahami | reverse complement strand
GGTGAGGGACGGTCTCTTTGATACATCTGTTTGAGACAGCGGGACGTTTCATTATTTATTGCTCAAATGTATTTCCCTCTGAGAGAGTGTGTGTGTGTGTGTTAGGGAGAGAACGCTAGACACCTGTGATGTATTGGTCACACTAGGAGCTGACGTGAACAGAGTTCATCTATTACGGGAGATGGAGTGAGACAGGATAACATTACCTAAGCACCTCCAGTGTGGGGGATGAGAGGGTTTAAACAGGGTAAGTTAAGATACATGAGGCTATACGCCACTCTGAAGTAAATGTGTACTCTTCTCGTAAGTGTTTGTTAGTGACGAGAACGAACAACAGATTTTGTAGGCTTGGCCATTTTTCATGCACTTCAAGGGTTCCTAGGGTCCGGGTGTTAGTGCTGTCCAGTCAAACAATGGACATTGAATCACTGTACCACCTGGTCTGGAGCTGCTTCCAGGTGGTACCAAGTAGACATTTTCTCAAGATAATATGCATGCCGCTTGCCTGTGAACAACCTGCCAACATGATGATACTCTCTTTAAAACAAAGGTTCCAAGAGGGGGTTTTCGCAACGTTTTTGGCAACATTTTATGACTAAATTATGAACAATATCATAGTGCCCATATTTTAATACATTTCTTTTACTCATTAGGTAAAGTGCTATTTTGCTGTATTTTGTAGGTATGCACTGGTATAAAGATTTTGGCTAATACCAATAATATTTAAGCTGATAACTAATATACTTACTGATGATATCAATATCAAAAGTTAATACTTTTTATTCAGCAAGGACACATTAAATTGATCAAAAGTGACATCGATGACATTTATGATGTTACAAAAGATTTGTATTTCAAATAAATGTTGTCCTTTAAAAAAAAAAAAAAAAAACTGTGGTTTCCATAAAAATATTAAGCATCACAACCATTTTAAACATTGATATTCATAAAAAGAAATATTTAATGAGCTGCAAATCAGTATATTAGAATGATTTCTGAAGGATCATGTGACTCTGAAGACTGGAATAATGGCTGCTAAAAATGCAGCTTTGCCATCACAGGAAAAAATTTAATTTTAAAATGTTTTATTGCAATATGTCACAATATTGCGGGGGGTTTTTTAACTGTATTTTTGATCAAATAAATGCAGCCTTGACTAAGAGACTTATTTCAAAAACATTTTATTTTAGAATGTTGAATGTTTGTTTATTCATATAAGTATGTGAAAGAGACAATAAGATTCTATTTTCCAAAGCTAATTTACCTGTTTTCTCCTTTTATTTTTATTATAAAATTATTTTGTTTTACTTTTATTTTATTTGGTGATTTATCACGAGCATGAACGCTCCAGATAAGGTTTCAGGAAACAGCAGCTCGCCTGATCTTACCGCAGTACTGAGCCTCTGGGTACAAACACACACTAACCTGTGGCCGTGAGCGTTGGAGCTTTAAAATCCTGTGATCATGGATATCAACTGCATGGCTTTTCATATTACCCAAGTCTATAGTCTACTCATGTGCACAAAACGTATGCAGTTGTATGAAGCTCATGACTTGAGAATGCACAAACCCATCCAAATCTACACTTACATTTTCTAAAGTAAGTTGTACAAAAGAACTTGCACATAGCTTTTTAGCATGTTGCCATGTGGTTTCAATTATATTTACATATATGCATTTGATTGACACTTTCATCCAAAAGCAACTTACAGTTAATTCAAATCCCAATATATATATTTAGTTGAGCCTCAATAAGATTTAAAAAAATGTTTAGAAGTTTCTCATGCTCACAGAGGCTGTATTCATTTAATTTAAGAAACAATAAAACCAGTAATATTTTGAAATATTATCAAATAACCATTTTCTATTTTGCGTTAGTCCAACACACTATATCTGTGTCTTCCTGAGGCTACAGACACCCCACAGGAAAGCTCATAGGTGGTAATGCATGGATATTATATACCTGTACTACAGACCTCTCTTATCTTCTCTCCTATGCCTATCCATCACTCTCTTTTCTACTTTCAGTGTCTTCTCCTCCTGCAAGTGTCTTTTCTCTCACCCTCCTACTTTCGCTCTCCTCCATTTCGTCGCTGACAGTCTGTCTGGCCTGTATCTCTACGGCCATCTCTCATTCTCCTGTTCTCTTTCAGGAGTTGCCCACTGTATTGGTTTGCTACACACATACACACACCCTTTCCCTCCTTTCATTTTCCTTTACTCCAGTGATAGAAATGGGAGAATGAGAACATCTCTCTTTTTCTAATGGGTGGTGGTGAGGGATCAGATTTCGCTGTTATAATGCAAAAGAGACTTTGCCTCCAGGCATGAGAAACACATGAGAAACACCCGCCCCCCTCCGCATTTAGGGCTTATAAATTCAATATTTAATTTGTATGCTTCATATATATCATATTTTCTTCGGAAAAACGTGTTCTGCAGGGAAACATGTATGCTTTTCAGGCTGTAAAAACTGCCCTAATGTGGGGCTTTTACTTAAATCAGAGCTTATCTGAATCAGTCGCTGAGTGTTTGATCTTATTCTAACCAGCTATGGATTTAACCTGTTTGGTAAAGCATTTCCCATGAGTGCTGAGGTTTGATTGACAGTCCTTCAGCGGGAACATGAAATTGCTGAAAGATATGCAGTCGCACCTCACACACACACACACATGCAAACATGTGCTTACTCCATCTGGTAAACTCTTACTCTTCACAAAGCGATCTGATCCCTTGAAACGCAAAACTGGTCGGCGTCTCAGAGAGCGCATCAATTTAAGAATGTCTTGAATAGGGCACCTTTGTGCACGCTCGTAAATATGATTGACAGAAGCATGAGAGTTCAAAGACCAGTAGCTGAATACATTCCAGGTTAAGTTTCATTGGATGTTATATTAGGTGGCGCTATTTGTAGACTAAGTATCTGTTTGTCAGTGGTCAGTGGTTTTATCCAATATATGTGTTCCTTGAACAACAGCCTTTCTTTTGGTCTTGGATGAATATTCATATCAAATGTAATAATCTGTACTGTAAACTTTCATCAGATGAGATAATATAAGGAATATTGCCCTACAAATGTAAAACACAGTAGCTGCCTGCACTGAAATTGGGAAAAGTGTTTTGATTGAATTTTGATTGCTTTGATATCAGTTTTCATACTCCACTTTGTCTGAATCTGAGCACAGCTGACATTTCTGCTGAACACAAAAGAACATTTTAACACAAAACCACCATGAGAGTATTATAGAAATAGTATATGACTTGTGCACTATATTCCAAGTCTTCTGAAGCCATAAAATAAATCTATTTTTAATTATATTATTAATTTATATTTTAATTATATTATTTTCAATTATATTGTTAATAATTATTAATTACATTCTACATATAGCTAACTAATTGTATTTTTTAAATGATTGTTACTTTTTCTATTTCTTTTTTCTCTCTAGTTTTCCTTATATGAGAGAAGTAGTAATTGAGTCTCGTTGAAGAATTAATTCTTTTAAGTTGGATCTTTTCAATGAATTGGTTGATCCAGTTCATAAAACAAGTACAAGGGTGTGTTTACACTTGTAGTTCAGTAGAAAATTATACATGTACTTCTGGTTTGCTTAACGTTCACATTGTCATTTTTAAGAATGAACATATGGATACAAAACAAAAGACATAAGGATACGGTCGCAACCTGATTGAACAGCTTTTATGATGTATATTTTGCAAACTTACTTAACATCCAAAACAATGCTGTGTGCTAGGCTAAATGTGTTTGTTGTACGTGTATGCATATGGTGTTATTTATTTATTTATTTTTTACCAGCTTATAACTCATTAAGAGCTTATAAATTTTATTGCACACACAAACGAAGATCTGCTGTAAGGAGATGGCAGTTCTGACACCTGTACTGAACTATGATGAAAAGAACCAGATATGCTTGAGCATTTTGTCCTTTTTAGGGTTGCATCTTGTGACATCTCATCCTGTTTTTGCTTTGTTCAGATGTCTTTGGTGCGTGTTGCATTCATATATCAGTTAAACCGTACCACAGTTCATTTGGAATCGGACTGAGACCCACCTTTTACAGGGGTTTCTATTCACTTGTTTGGTCTGCACAAAGGTTTGCATGAGATTCTATGAGCCACACTAACAGATCAATCACACCAGAGTTTGTTTTAATCTAACCAAACCTGCCAAGTGTAAACATGCCCTAAATGATTCATTCACAAATCAGACTAATCTACTTCTGGAGTTCTGGAGTTCAACTCAGGTCACAGTGGTCAACTACTTACTGAAGAGGAAATAATAAGTAAATAATGACTTAAAATACTGTAGAGTCTGTTCATCTTCAGATATAGCATTACAGCGTTATTACTATTGGATTCATTTTGAATCTTTAAAGCTTTAGTCTCATTCACTGTTACGGCATTTTAAAGAGCTCAACTTAACTTAAAATGTTCTATTTTTGTGATCCTCAAATGCAAGAAAGTCATACAAGTTTGGACGGACAAGAGGGTGACTAAATGATGTCAGTATTTTTGGTTGAACTGTTCCTTTAACAGGTTGTGCTTGGTTTCTGGATTTAACAAGTACCTCTGACATGGAGTGAGTGGAAACCATTTACGTATTGGAAAAATCACATTAACAGATGTGGCTTGAGAAACATTTAATTCAAGGCAGAGCAGAAGATTGGTATCTGTGTGTGTGTGTGTGTGTGTGTGTGTGTGCGCACACACCTGTGTCCTCATGTCAGTCCACTATTGCTGTCTGAGTAATACAGGCTTTAAATGAATAGTGCCCCGGAATGGGGATGGACGTAATTGCAAATGAAATTGGTTTTGAAATTAGTTGTTCCAATTACATACTTAATAGAAACCAAGGAATGACCAGCACTGGAAGAGGCCAGAGTATTAACACATTTTGCCACTGAGAAATGAAGGAACTGCTCTCAGTGACGGGAGCAAGACCCCCCACCCCCCTTCCTTCCGTAGCTTTTCAACAGAAACTACTTCTGTAGTTTAAGGCCTTATGTTTGGAAAAGAATGATTTCAGAGAGTTGCTATTCATGGAAGTAACACTGTGAGCAGAAATGGCATTTTTTAGAAGCTAATAAACATCTTGATGTCTTTTTTGAGTGCTTAATGGAGCCATTGTCTAACATTCAACAAAAGTATAGTATTATTGATTAAAAATTACATTTAATAACCTCTCTGTGCACTCCAGTGGCTTTCAAGGCAAAAAGATTTATTTGAAAAAACTCACAGAAAATGCCATTAAACAATTCTGAATTATATTGTCAACCCATCTTAAAGTAAATGTATTTCACGAGTTCACACTTTCTTATAATTAAATAAAGGTTATGCGTATTTGGCGTGCTGTCCAGGGAGAGGGCTCCGAGCCCGGGGCACCCCCCCCTGTCCGGGGAGAGGGGTCTGAGCTTGGTGTCCAGCCCGGCCCAAAAGCGCTCCCCCAGAGTGCTTCTCCCCGTGCTGGGGTAGAAACTATGCTGAAGGTGCGGGGTCGGGGTGGCGGAGGGATGCTGAAAGTCGAGAGATGACGAAGGTAGGACGTACTTGGTTATTTATAGGAGTTTTCTCTTGTGCTGATTTGATAAATGGTGTAATCACTAATGACGAACTGGCCGTGTTAATTATCTGTGCGTGCTCCTCCCGAAATTTGTTTATATACATCACTTAAAAAAAAGATAAATGCCACAATTCCAGTATTCATTTTAACCAGTGTCATCCTGCTATAACTATATAAATGCAATCCTGAATAGACTCTGACAAGATATAGTCCAGTCAAATCTAAGATAGGTTTAGATAGGTTAAGATAATCTAAAATGGGTTTAGGTTTAATTATCAGTGTTTCGTTTAAGGAAAACACAACATTTTCTTAATAAAATAATTGCTGGCTCAATATTAACACATTGATCTTGACACTCTAACAGCTCTGAATTTTCATATCGATATTCATCCACTCACTACTGATTCCAAGCATTTTTCTGCAGGAATTAGAAAATAATTCACCTATAAAAGAAGGCTGGTCCATGCAACCTTGCTATATACCAAGTCTTCTAAAGCCAATGTATTACTCTATCAGAGGAACAAACCATATTTTAAGTCAGAGCTCTCAAATATCAAAGTTCTCAAATCAAGATCTGACGTCAAACCATGGCTTTATGCATCTTTCATGTTTGAATAACCACTTAAATTTCATTATGTTCTCATTCAGAAGTGTGTCATTCAGAAGTTATTTGAACTTTTTATGAGCTGTCAAGACGTTTTGAAAAAAAAAATCCACAGAAGATAAAAAAAAAAACATTAAGGTTTGTAACAACATAAAATAAGTACCTTTTGTATCCCACATGAAACTCCACAGCATTACTTATTACGCAATGACAAAAAAACTAAGCCTTTCCGAGACTTTCTAAAAAGAGATCTGAAACGTTTTATTTTCAGTGTGACTTTCGAGCATGTATGTTTCTGTCTGATTGGGGGCGCATGGCACCGTGTTTCAGAAGCTTTTATTTCTCCACGTGCTCTCCGTGTAGTGTGCAGAAAGGGGAACCAATCAGCGCTCAGCAGGACGGAGCGGGTGGGACGCTGAGTTCAACTTCAAATTCATTCAGCCCTGTACAAATTATTATTCCAGAGAAGAGAAACTCGAGCGGCTCATTCAAAGCCTTTTAAAGAAGTGTCAATTTCACTTGCATTCGACTACATTTGCCTGACAGGAGCTTTGTTGCAGGGTTATATATATATATATATATATTTTTTTTTTTTTTCATCTTCGGTCCGGGCAGCAGGTGTTCGGTGACCGCCACATAGCTCAGTTCTCTTCGTTTGATGCATTCATTCAGCCAAACCTCACTGCAAGAGCGTTAGGCGAGGACTTTAATTTAACTTTCCAAAGTTAAGATTTACATCGATTCACTGCAAACCCCCGAACTTTAAATAGTAACTGCCGGAACAGAGCTCAAACAATTGATAAAGGTGAGGAGACTATAGCACACATACATCTCGGGAGACGTCTATTTGATGTCTGCATTTACATCTGCAAGACGTATTTTTTAGTGTTTGCTCATCTGCAATACGTCTATAGGACGTTTCCTTTCAGATGTCAAATAGACGTCTATTAGATGTCTTTAAGATGTTTATGATTTAGAATGTATGTAAAACTGACATCTGAAAGACGTCTGTTAGATGTTTGTCCACAGCAGATGCTTTCCAGATCAAGAGATCTTTAACAGACATCTTGCAGACGTACATGTGTTATGTGTATTGTGCGTTTACCGTCGCCATGGTGTGGAACTGGGAACGTTCATTTGTATTGACGGTTCAAGAACTTGTATTCTTCCGACAGGATAAAAAACTCTAAAATATTCCTAACAGTGTTTCTGTCTCACAATTTACAAACACTCCGCTACTGAAGCTACAACGCGACACTAGTCCGACCTCGAACGAATGGCTCTTAAGAGTCGGTTATTTTGAGTGAATCAAAAACACAGAGCGCGTCCAGTGTAATCCGATTCCTAAAGGAGGGACTCTCAAGAGCCGGCTCTTTTTAGTGAATCAAAACATGCAGAGCGACTAGTGTGGTCAAATGATTCCTTGCCTGGTCTTTTTAGTGAATCAGTTATGTAGGCTATCATTCAGGTACTGAATTGATTTGACTCATTTACGGAGCCGCAAGTTATTTTTTGTTTTGTATTTCTATTTAATTTTTTAGCTAAGTTTGTAAAAGTACCTAATTAAAACATCTCAGTAACACACTTTGTCCTAGAAATGTATTAAATGTATAGGCTATCAGCTCAGAAGTTCTACGAATTAAGTCATATTACACCGTTCGTAAGTTGCTACTCACGACGTCTGCTTTTTCTGTTCACAGGTGTTTATTCCTTTACGAGGGTTTATACAGGACGTTCTTTTGCGCCTTGGTTAACCTGTTGGATAGATAAAGTCTTCTGGGTAACATTACACTTAACCAGGTCTGCTCCAAATGGATAAAGACACATCTAATGAGCACCGATATGGATTGTAAGGGATTCTTCAAGAGTCGC
The DNA here is from genome assembly GCF_001515645.1 of Sinocyclocheilus grahami. Taxonomy (NCBI): domain Eukaryota; kingdom Metazoa; phylum Chordata; class Actinopteri; order Cypriniformes; family Cyprinidae; genus Sinocyclocheilus; species Sinocyclocheilus grahami. The sequence goes on along the minus strand of NW_015505265.1, from coordinate 445,959 downwards.
TCAATGCCGTGAAAATGCTCGAAATGATCGGGTAGATAATCCAAGCCTACGTCAAAACAACGTGGTTTTACAGGAGATATATTGACGCTCTAAGGGGATAAATTAAATCCGGTACACTCAAACGTATTAATACTTAACTGGAATCAATACCGAAGCATCATGAGCCGTCTCGGGACACAGAAGAGCGGCTCGCGATTACTGAAGGGATGTTCACGGAGCGTGTCGTTCATTTTGGAACAGCGTACGGAGACTTGGTCTTTTTGGTTTGAAGGTGTCGTTTTTTTCAGTGCTAAATGCGCTGATGAGGGTGAGAGCTTCCCGAAAGCCGTGAGACATGAAAGTAAAGCGACCGGGGAAGTCGCGGACTCGGAGCTGAACTCTCCGGCGTGTGGGGTGAATGAGAATCGCCTTGTAAATGCGGTGAAGCGGAGCGCGCACTTTTGGCTTTTCTCACAAACCTCTACATCTGCCGAGGTTATAGATTCCAGCTTTAGCGGGGGTCAGAGCCCTCTTACCAAGGGCAAGGTTAAAGGGATTATTCACCGACAAGGAAATACAAGGAAGGCGATGACAAGGAAAGCGAAGTGCGGGATGTGGGGTTGGATTTTTGCCCTTGTGTTCTTCTGGAATACCCACATGTTGCGCGCTCAAGGTAGGCTAAGTTTCGAGGGTTTAAAACATTATTTTGACACGTAAATATTTTTCCAAGACCTTTTAAGTTATTAAAAAAAAAAGGGGATTATAATAATGTCATTGCATAAAACTGTATAGTTGTAGCATTATTGTTAATTGTTATTTAAAGATGAGGTACATTTTTTTTTACATTTAGTGCTCTTAAGGGAATCGGAGAACCTGAAAGAGAAGAGCATTAGGGGCAGAGAGAAAAAGAGGGACATAAGCTAGAGAGAATGAGAATGGGATGGATTGAAATGAAAAGAGACACATAGAGGAAGAATTGGGGGACATAGAAAGAGAGCTGAACAGACAGAGTGAGGGACACGGAGAGAGAGAGGGGTGGGTGACCGTGCCCGTGTGTGTCTCAACAAAAGCGGTAAAGGACATATGCTGTCAACACGCACATTTTCTCAGGTCACACACATGTCTTATTGACTGACCATGAAACTGACAAGTAGAGGGAGCAGGATGCATGAATTTACAAAGTGCATGTGTGTGAAAGGGAAAGGGTGTAAAGGAAACGATGCTGACACACTCTGAGATTCAGAATTATGATTCAGAGCAGAATTCAGTTAAGCCTTGACTGGAATCGGCTTCATCAGGCTGTAGACTGCATACGGTGCCAGCTGGATCGCTCTGATTGAATTAGGATGTTTTAAAGCACACCACAGATTTTGCGTGCCACGCGTGGGCGCATCTCAGTCTTTAAAATGGCAGCAAGATTAAACGATTCAAAAGTATGATTGTATTGCAAACGACGTCTCACCGTATTAAACGCATTTGGCATGGAGATGCCGTGGGCTTTTCAGTGTTGGGGCTGTGAAATCCATCTCTCTTTCTTTTAGAGGTTGCATTAATGCAGACGCATGAATGCATTCGACTTAAAACAGTTTACAAGAACACCCACTCCTGTGACTTTTCTTTAGCATTGGGGGCTGGCACTTTTTTCCTCTCTCTTTCTCTGCATGCTTGCAGACTCAGCTTTCTCCCCTGGTTAATGTCAAGGTCTCGCTATGGCTTTGGATGTGGCCCAAACCCCAACCTTAAGGAGGTCAGAAGGTTATTGATCACATCCCATCAGGCAAATGGCACAAACGGAGTCATCTTGCTTTGTCAAGCATCGTACTAGTTTGATTCCATGCAGTGCAGACATCAGTTTTCCCTAATTAAGTTTATTCGTTCAAAACCTGAAATCCCTCAAGGATTTGTGTCACTTTTGAAGAAATGAAACATTTGTTATTCAAAAGTTATATTTAGAAGCAGGCCACTTGCAAGAAAGAGTCCAATGTAAGATCAACTTCTAAATCACTGTCAAGGTCTGCTCATGGTAAGAATTTGGAGCCTATTATAGACAAAGGCGGAAACCATTAATATGATATTTGCAACAAGTATGAAGCAGCATTTCAACATGAAATAACACTAATTTGAAGGTTAACATTTAACGTTTTTTTAATGAGCATTGCCTTCTTAAGATCTGTTTATCTGAGACCAGAATTTTGACAGTAATAGAAAACCTGGAAATGCTAAGAAATGTTAAAATAATTGTAAATTTCATATTATTATATAAATGTCACTGCAAATCTTAAGCATTTAATCTGTAAGAAAGTGCTCTTTTATCCAGTAAACTATGCAGTAATTCCAAGCATTGACTAATAAGAAACATACAATTTTAGAAATTCATTGGTCAAGTTGTTGGATCCCTGTTAGACACTTGCTGTTCCATGCAGTTTAATTAGAGCCGGTTTCATCCAGTTTTCCTGTCCTGGACCTGCTAATAATACAAGGTACGCCATGTATTTCCTTCCCTTTTCCCTCTAAAAAAGACCAATGTCAAATTCATAGTGAATGAAGAGTCTCGCTGTACGTACAACATGCATCAACAGGTGTCTTTGTGGGTTTTCTTTTAACCCTAAACAGATTTTTTAAAATACTTCAGTCCCAAAAGCTGAAACTTTTGAGAACTGTCACATGCCGTCCCAAGTTGTTTGGCTGCGCTCTCTGTATTTATGACTCTTGCCAGGCATGTCAGTCATGAGTGGCTTTCTGTGTGTATGCTCTCAATGCACATCAGTGATGAATGTTTGCATTCGAACGCTCTGACATCTTGATGCGCCACTGAGGTCCCTCAGAGAATCAGATGAAGAAGAGAGGTGCGAGAGAGATGGGATGAGAGAAGATATGTGGGCTGAAACAAGCAGAGAGGGTGCAGATGTTAAAGAGGAGTGGAGCGTGAAAAGGAGGAAGCAGTGCATAAAGAAAAAAGGGAAGGATGGGATGGGATGGAATGGGTAGTCCTCTACGGAGGAGAGCACTGGCATCTTTTTACCATGCTCTTCCTTCACATCCATCAAAAGAGACAGTTTTAGGGTCACTGGGATGTGTATCAAATCAAAAAGGAAAGAAAAGCCTGTGCGTTAGCTAAAGCAGAGGAAGAGAGGAGGGAAAAAGTGGAGTGGAGGAGAACATAATGATTGAGGAAGGCAAAAAAACCAAGAGAGAGAGAGAGAGAGAGTGTGTAGGCATGATAGAATGAAATCGAGATTGACGTGATTGCTTGTCTGTGGGTGCGCGTGTCCGTGTGCGCGGGCCCTGGCTGGGTCGGCACGGCATGAAAACGGCTCCTTGTGTCTGAAGCCTCTCTCTGTGCCGCTCTGGTCAGATGGGCTTTTGATCCCGGGTGACAAACTCCTGCAGGGGCTGAATAAGAACGGCTCAGAATTACACCCAGTGCCACACTCCAGTACATACTGCACCCTTCCCACAATGCCCTGCCATGTTCCCACTGGCACACTCAAGCACCATACTGCCTTCCAACACTTAATGAAACACAGTTTCCATAAATATTCAAACCAATCCTCTACGCTTCACTCTATGGCCAGGCTGGTTGTTTATCTAGACAAAGTAAATCAAGACTCAGTGGTGTTTACTAAAGAATACTATTGCTATTATTCAAACAAAAGCTTGGAACTTATATCCAGGATATCCAGGACTGTTCGTGTTATAGATATGGGTGATACCTCAAATCATGTGGTTTGTTTAGGAGATTGTTTTTAGCATTAGGCATTGTCGGTGAAAATGTCCAATTAACTTTTCTTGAAGGAAAGGCATTTCTCAAATGCTGAAAGGTGCATCAGGTAGGTTAATTAAATGTGTATTTTTCAATGTTCTTATTTGTCTTCCTGAACAAATTTTTCATAGTGATAAGGTTTTGAGGAATAACAGTAACGATTAGACATTGTTGGAGCAAAATTACCATTCCAAATGTTCATTGAAGTAAGGGCATTTTCTTAAGAAAATTTAAAAATCTTTCTAGGATGAGCTTAATAAAATGGCTCAGATGCTTAAAGGTGCATTACATAATCTAATTAAATGTGTATTTGTTGATTTCATTTGTTGTCCTGAACAACGATGGCATTAGTCTCTCTACTGCCACCTTCGCTACAACATAACTTGACTCTGACTGGGAAATGGGTTCATGTGATTAAGTCAAAATGTTCATTAACTTGAATTGCAAGACGTGGATGGTCATGTGATCTCAACATGGCGGCCACCATAAAGGGGCAACCTGAATAAAATGGACTACTGATATGCTTGAATCATCTCATGTAACTTGACCTTATTTTAAACATATTTGTCAAAAATATTGTTCATTTCTTTGGGTGAGTAATGTAGCAAAATTTCAGCAAAAAAAATCAAACAGCAAATGAAATAGATTTTCGGTTTTGGCTGAAATGTTTCTATAGGGTCAAACTCATTTATCGGAACCATGACGTTTAGTTTAATAAACTTTTCTGATGACACAACTATTTCATTACTATAATGTGGATAAGGTACAACAGATAAACATGTCAGCAGTGTGAATGATGCTAGAGTAACAATATATAAAATTTGTTCTGCTGAAATATTCAGAGGTGGCTTGTTGCCAAAGAGCTTTAATATGACTTGTTTTAGTACTGAAATGTTATTTTCGTTTTTGGACTCTAATTTTAATTTCTTTTTCTTAAAAAAACTAAATGAGTGCATATGATTTAGTTTTAATTTACATCTAGCCCACCTTGGCTCTCTTCTCTGGATTGTTCCTCTGCTCATTTACCTTCTTTTACCATGTGTTGCTCCACATTTCTCACACTGACACCCTTAAGGAATTTCAAAGTGGCTTTTTGTGTGACTGTGTGTGTGTTTACGCATGAGTGCAGCGTTAGTATCGGGCCGAAAAGCCGTTGTGCCTTTATTGTTCCTTGTATTGTCCGGTTGTAGACCCATCCCTCCCCCAATCGTGACCCAGACTGTGACATTAACCAAAGCCTTTGTGTCTCTTTTATTCTAAAGTGGCCAAATGAGTATAGACCTCTTAATTTCAGTAGTAAATGAAGTAATTTAATTGGTTTACTGCTAACCACTTTTCATTATAGTAATCATCTTGAATGATTAGGAAAAAATAACTTTGATAGTTTGACGACAGGTGGTCCATTACGAACAACAATATAACTGATCATATTCACTGTGAAGAATTAAAGAGCTTTGAGGAAATGCTTGGCAATAAACACTTATATTTAATTCACTCTGCCTGTCTGAACACATCTGCCTTCCGCATTTAAGTATTATCAGGCTATCATTACATGCACAAGACATGCTCGATGTCCTGTCCTTCCACCCCCTCTTTCTGTCTTCAACCAAAAGTTAGCACATTTATTGGCATGACAGTAATGAATCTTATTTAGAATAAGATCAAAGCCAGACGACATAACATTTTCACACAGAGCAATTTTGATTTGATTTTACATGTGAAACGCTTTATAAATCCCCCCCTCTGAAATCCTCTTCAGCTGTTTCTTCTTTTTTTCTCTATTTCTTTCCTTTTTTTCTCTCTTGTTGATGCCTGTAGCATTGAGTTTGAGTCAAAGCATTGGCTTTTGGACAGAGGCCTTTCCATCGTTACTAATCAGCTTTCACACCAATAGATTTTTTTCTTCTGCATTCATAAATGATGAGATTAGCCCTTCTTTGTTATCAAAATATTACATGTTCAAGTGCCTACTTTGGCTTTGAACTTGAGCGGTACCTCGGCAGTGTGCGCGTATGTACTATTCATTGGCTTCTGGAAGTCTAGAAGCTCACGTTTCATATTATGCAGGATTGTACAAGTGCCATATTAACATCTTTTCAATTTCTGCTTGTCATCAAGTGAGTTTATCAGTTATGCAGGATTAGTCCGTGAGAACTACTGCAGTTTATTATCTGAATTGGCATTATTTCAGTGACACGCACTACTTGAACTGGAAGCTCATTAATTAAAAATGAATTAAACAGAAATTTAGGGCAAACTGACATGTCGCTTTACACAGTCAGCTAAAACGCTGACGAGCAAATGAAATGTGTTTTTTTATTGTCTCTTTTTTTTTTTTTTAGAGTCAAGGCCTCTGATGATTGGGATAGGAGAGGCCTGTAAATATTTGCTCCAAATTTGAAGAAATGAAAGTGTTGCTTTATTTGACTATGATGAAACCTGATGTGACCTGTGCTCGTTTCTAAAAGATGAGTTTTGCTCTGGCTATTTAAAGCCGAGGACCTATGATGCTATAACCAGCATCAAAGTTTACTCACTTAATTGAAAGAGATTTGTGATTTCACAGTTGCTCACAGATGAAAGTGTTTACAGTGCTGCCACATGACACGACCGACACAGCCAATAACAAAGTACCCAAAGTTAAACACATCCTTTTATGATTAAAAAGAAGTCAGTGTGATTCTGATCAATATTTCAGTAGTTACAATTCTTATTACAGGCGTCAGAGGTTTTAGCTGCAGTGTGGACAATAAACCAGGTTTTGTTTGTTTTTTTAGCTCTGATCCATAACTTAATTCTTACTGCGTTGTTGCTTACTTGCTGCCTTCAGCCAGCATCATGTCATAAAACTTAAAAAGTGACCGATTTAAAAAGCTCTACAGTTACACAAATTGACTCAACTTGATTGATTAAAATGATTTCCCTAGAGTTTAATATTAGCAAGCTGAAGAAGAAAAAAAAAAAAAGAAGAAAAATATCATGGTATACATTGATACCGGTAATCGGCCCATGCCTAAGCATGATACTATAATGTGCCTAAATATGGTATACTCAAATAAGTGGTACAATAATCAATTTCAATTACATACTAGAGAAATTATATATATATACTATTTCAGTAATTTGGATTAAATTGATCAATACTAACAGTAAAGACGTAATATTTTACAAAAGATTTCTATTTCTGCTATTCAAATGCTTTTCAAAAATTGTAATTAAATATTAATCAGCACAATTGTTTTAAATAATTGTTTTATATATGTTTTAATTGGCAGCATCTAGGTTTTAGAACAGACATAAGTCTTGGTAAAGTTTTTTACTTTAGTAAGGGTTGTATGTGCATACTGTAGCTGTCTTTTCTGTTTGTCCTTGTTGCAGTTGTCAGGGGCAAGGCATCTCTGACCAAAAGATTCCATGAAGGTTTGGAGTGAACGAAACAGACACAAACATCTCCACATTCCAAATGGTTGTGCAAGGTTTGATGTTAGTGACGCCAAATGGCAAAGGTTCATGTGTGTTTTTTAACTGACTGAAGCATCAATTCTTATAGAAGAAAAATATCATGGTATACATTGATACCGGTAATCGGCCCATGCCTAAGCATGATACTATAATGTGCCTAAATATGGTATACTCAAATAAGTGGTACAATAATCAATTTCAATTACATACTAGAGAAATTATATATATATACTATTTCAGTAATTTGGATTAAATTGATCAATACTAACAGTAAAGACGTAATATTTTACAAAAGATTTCTATTTCTGCTATTCAAATGCTTTTCAAAAATTGTAATTAAATATTAATCAGCACAATTGTTTTAAATAATTGTTTTATATATGTTTTAATTGGCAGCATCTAGGTTTTAGAACAGACATAAGTCTTGGTAAAGTTTTTTACTTTAGTAAGGGTTGTATGTGCATACTGTAGCTGTCTTTTCTGTTTGTCCTTGTTGCAGTTGTCAGGGGCAAGGCATCTCTGACCAAAAGATTCCATGAAGGTTTGGAGTGAACGAAACAGACACAAACATCTCCACATTCCAAATGGTTGTGCAAGGTTTGATGTTAGTGACGCCAAATGGCAAAGGTTCATGTGTGTTTTTTAACTGACTGAAGCATCAATTCTTATAAGGAAGCAGCTTTTTATTGAAGATTTGAGAGCCATGGTGGATGGCAAGGTGAATAACTTCAATTTCTGTTCCTTTAAAATATAGAATTTTATCAGCTACTTTCATGGTACTTTTATTGTGCTTTTGTTAGAATAAAAAGTCGCTGTATCCTTTCATTGTATGGAAAGGAGTAGAGTTAACATGCTTTGGAAATTTACTTTGTGTTGTATGAAATTCACAGAGGAATGATGTGAGGGTGACTCTGAAAGCTGTGGACTATTTCCCCCCTTTCTTTCTTTCTTGTTTAGATTAGATTAGACAGATTGATTTCAGTTTGGTGTATGAACTTGTTTTCATTCAGAGATTTTATCTGGACTACTGAACTCATCACTTGATTGTCCTAGAACTGTTGCTGCAGGCCCCAAAGCCAGCCTCCATATCATGTGACACTGGGGAGTATTTGTATTCAAGAATGAATTTAGTCATAATTTTCAGCATTTATTGGGTACAAACAAACCATAAACATGCTATGAAGCCTATTAATGCTTTATTGCATGAAGGTTGTAGAGGGCAGAGGAAGGTGTAATGGGAAGTTACATATGATGCAGAGTTCATCTTAACATTTCCAACTGAAAATTTGTACACAATCCAGAGTTAGACTTGCTTGTATTCTTAGACTTACTTGCATTGTGTCCATAAAACATGGTTTTTCTGAAATAAATGGTCTAATTTGATCAAAATCAGCTGATTTAGCACATGGAGATGTGGATTTTGTGTGTGTGAAGGAGAGTGTTAGTGTTTAACTTACACAAAACCATCTGGCAGTCAAGAATAGGAGAACATTTGCACATTCAACTGCCAAATGTTTTTGGAAATATCATATTCTCATGATTGATTTTTCTCCAAATATTAGTCCAAAGGAGAAAAATAAGTGACAAACATATTTTTCAACATGTTTTTTAAATTTTAAGTAGCAAGACAGTTTTTCTCTCGCCCAAAAACACACAAAAACACAAGCACACATTACACACATTAGGGATGCATTAGAGGCCCCGGTGGCTTAGAGAAAGCTTCGAAATGGAGGTTGTTTATCTTCAATTTGCGCCATTGAACGTGCACTACGGCCAACATTGCTAGCATGGGACTAAAAGCATTACAATAAACACCCCACCACTTCCACACTCCCCGTCTCTCATTCAAGTGAAATTTATATTTACATTAAGTCATTTAGCAGCCGCTTTCACCCAGAGAAATGCACTTACAACCCTAGAACAAACAATAGACAACCACTAGTTTGTCTGACTACAATAACTACCTTCCCCTCAATTATAATCTCCCTCAAGCAGACTTGTGAACATCTGACTGCAGTGTTTTAACATCACTACATGGTGGTTCATTGAAAATTGTGTTCATTTAATGAAAAAATGAACTCAAACACCCTTGTCTTTTACTTACTGCCAGAGTTTAGAACTCTCAAAGTTTAACTTCATAACCACTGAGAAAAAAAAAGCCAGAGGAAGTCAATATCATCATTGAAATGTGTATTGTAATATTTACATAGCAACAAAATGCAATACATTTCAGTGGAGACATTTCAGTGTCAGACTTTAGGGGGTTGCTAGGATGATGTGAATGCATACAGAGTACATGCATTTATATGATCCAAGCAACCCCCTAAAGCCCATCCTGCCTTAGTTCATATGTATTGCATGTTGTTACTATGAATAATAGGCCTACATATGAAGTAAAATCAGCATGGTACTGTATCATACAGTCATTCCTCTGATATACAATTTCAACTGTTTACATAAAAATTACAATCCATCTTACCTGTTTTGACTAGCATTTTGGCGGTTGCTTTGTCAAAATCTTTACATTTAGATCAAAACTGTGCCATATGTTAAACCCTCAAATCTCCATATCATGTGAAAAAGCATGTGTGATGCCTTAAAATGTTTTCTAGGCAGCTTGCTAGGTGTTGGAACAGATCCACAGTCTTGGTAATTTCCTGTTGAGGGTACTAGCTCGCGTAGTTACAGCAAATTCTACAATCTGTAAAACAGTCACCTGGGTACAGCAACGAATAAGGCACTTGTGTGTGCTGTGTCAGGTTACATCCGTATAAATGACACAAATAAAGAAAGACAGAAAATGAGGGCGAGGAGGAGGGAGGGTGGTGGTTCATCTGTCTTGGTGAGCTCCAATTTACTGGTCTGAAATATTGTTTTACACGTTTCATTGGATACGCTCATTCTCACCTTCATAAAAACCACACGTGGCCAGGATAGCATAGGATAGTTTACGATCAGACCTTGCTGTTTTGTGCGATTTGTCAAAAATACATACATTCCCAGGGTTGAGGAACATTAATGTTAACATTAAAATGTGAAGATTTCCTATCTCCTGAATAGGTGTCAAGAATGTGAAATGAAACCCCAGGACAGCTAGAATTTGAAAGAAGAGTTTGAAGATGTCTTGTAAACATCACAGATATTTCCAGTCAACCTTGTAGGTGTTTAAATAGTAAGATGAAGCATGAAGAAAGGGTTTTGCTAGGCACGACACAAAGTAGAACCTATAAGTAATTCTATCACCTAGTAATGCAAATCATGTGCATAGATAGCAGCTATTTTACAAGGGCTTCAAACATTGCTCATCAAATCAAATCAACAAAGTGCGGTAACTTTTATAATCATAACTATTTAAAGTTATACAGTTTCAATCAGTCACTTTTGCAGCTTTGAGTTTCCACATAAAAGACAAGCCACAATGTTTTCATATAGCAGCTATTTTACAAGGGCTTCAAACATTGCTCATCAAATCAAATCAACAAAGTGCGGTAACTTTTATAATCATAACTATTTAAAGTTATACAGTTTCAATCAGTCACTTTAGCAGCTTTGAGTTTCCACATAAAAGACAAGCCACAATGTTTTCATAGTGTTTATTTATTCTGTTTTATTTGAAAGTTTTGTGGGCACAGATTAATTTATTTTCCCTGGTATGTTTACCTTTTCATCCATTTTATCAAAAAGTTCATTTGGATTTGTTTGCTTAGCATTGATCAGCCTGTCATCAAACAGCTGAAGATCTAAATGGTTTGGTTGCAGTGGAAAAATTCCGTCTCTACACAAGTTGCTTCAGAACTTCTGATGTAGTCTATTTTGGAATCTTGATGTAATTTGTACGTTTTCTGGAGCAAATGGGAGAGAGCAGCATGTTTTACAAATGACCTTGCAGCCAAAGATCTGCTGTGAGCAACATGTGCTGTGGAGTAAGTCAGTAAGAAAATTACTCCAAAGGCAATCAATCCCAGTTATTTTTTGCTTTAACAGCAGATTTTTTCATAGATGTTTTATGGTGGTGTTTTGATTGAACACTGTGGTTGTTGTCTACGAGGAAGCTGGCCCACTTTTCGGCTAGCAGAAGTGAGAAGGTTCAAGTAGTGGAGCCACAAATCAGCACGGTTACTCTATGGTGAATATATTCAGCAATGAGTCACGCTTTATTCTAAGCACCAGGGCTGAACACAATACCGCTGTAAACAGTATGTCACTGGAATGGAAATGTGATATTATTTACTGTATGGCGTAGACTTAAATCTAACAAACCTCCAACCACAATAAAGGATTAGATAGAAAATCCCTGCTACAGGAGTTTGTTTTGATGAATAAACTTTGAGTAGTAAATTTTGACTTCACTTGGCCTCATGAAACACAAGCAGAATGAAACCATTCTTATGTAAATTGTTGCACTGAATTGAATCTGACAGTTTTATGATGCATATTTGTCAATACAATTATTTCGGAACAATATTTAATGAATGAGGCCCATTGTGTGTAATTTTTTTCAGCGTTAAAATACTTTTTCATATCCCAGTTTAATATGTAACTCTGTGTAAGTCCTTTGTAGGCTGATTTCTGTGTCTAATTTATGCTTTCAACATTGCTCTGTTTGAGCGACATCAATTTTTGGCTTAACTAGTGGCGTGAGATTTGGATGGGACTATTTTTTTCAAATCATAGAAGAAACTGATCAGAAAATCTGTTTACAAATGATTATTTTTAATTATTAAAATAAATGATTTTGTAAAATGTGTGAAAAGGTGTTTGCTTTAAATTTCATTTAAAAGGAGATTTTTAGTGAATAATGGATTAAATTTGGTCTGTTCTTCAAACAAATCTATTGTTCTACTCCAGAAGTCTTGGAAATGTATGGAGCACTTTTATGGTGCTTTTTGGAAACATGTCTTTGAAAAAATGAGCAGCTTGGACATTGTGGATATTCATTCTGAACAGTAGCACATTGTGTATACAATACAGGCTTGCTTTTTTAGTAAACTATATGAGAAGGGATAAAGTTGAGGCCCGTATGTGTGTGTGTGTGTGTGTGTGTGTGTGTGTGTGTGTGTGGACCAACATGGAAATTTATGCTGGTCTAAGCTGTTTTTTTTTACAAGGTAAACAAGAAGAAAGCTCTTTAAATATGTTTAATGTATATATTCTTGGCTCTTTCAAGAAATGATAGCTTGTAACAGCCTGTAAAAGGGCTCATATGACAGCTAGCTTGCCTCATCAATGAACGCACATATGATACATGGACAGCTCTGGCGGGGGAAACACATATAGCCTGGAATTCAATCAGCAACATGTTTAAATGTGCCATACAAAGAATTATGTAATGCACTTACGCTGTGAGAAATACAAACATAATATAAACATCCAGCTATAAACTTGTCTTTTTATTGAACAGGTTACATTTAAATTGGACAATTTGTGCCTACGCTCATAAATAAATTGGTCACGTATTCTGTATGCTGTTTTCTCTAGATTGCAGTCCAGATATCACCTTGTTTCTTAGTTGCTTCATGGTACCATTTTTAATTTGTCAGATAACCGTTAGAAATAGGTCACCTTGAATTGTAACTGACCTCTTAAAATGGAAGAAAACACACACAAACGTATTGCTCTCATTATAGTTTCAGACACAGCCTCTCAAAAGCCATGAGCCTTTGAAATCAGTTGTGTTTAATTGATTGATTTATTGCTTAATTTATTGCTTTATTAACTGCTGACTCAGTAAATGAATTAAATAACTTGAGTGATGTTCGCAAGGATATATGACACGGAACGAATAAAAAAAACTATATTTACAGTATACATCATTTAATTGTCACTCAGCAAGATTTCTGCTTAAAGTCAACAAGAAATCAAAATTGAGTCTTGTTGCTTTCTGAATGAATGTTTGTAGTTGTATTATGCATGATTCATCGGTGGATGTTTTTCCAAAGGAAGAAGCTTCATAATCTTTTAGCAAAACGTATTATTATTATTTTCCTTTTTGGTTATTTCATTATTATTATTATTTTATTTATTTAATATTTTATTTTTACCTAGGCGGCTGTTAAAAAGGTTATTTTGTAACCAAATATCAGCTATTTAAGCATTATTTTGGGCAACTGTGGTAATCTGAAAATTGTATTTTAAAATGTTTTGAAATAAAAAATATTAAAGTAATATATTGCATTATGAAAGTACATGCACACACTATTTCATGTTGAATTCAGCATCCAAGCTTTCTCAGTGTGATGTGCCAGACATTTCAAAGTCAATCTTGCCCAAACAGTTACTTTTGGAGTCACTCTTTAATGTGTGGGAGCTCATGCATGTTTATTCATGTTTTTGAAATTTTGATTATGTCTCAGATGGCTATAATCAGTCCATTGGTTCCATTTCAAAACATCTTTTTCTTAAGTGGACTGTGTGTGTGTGTGTGTGTGTGTCTGTGTGTGTGTGTGTGTGTGTGTAAAATGCAGAGAGATAAAGAGAGACCCACTAGACCCAGCACCAGGTGTGAGTGCCTCTTTGGCTGATAGACAACCATACACACACACCCACACTCACTCACCCACCCCTCCATCCAGTGCATTTATGAAGATAAACACACACGCACGCGCACGCACGCATCCACAGATCTTAGCATCGTGTATTATAAGAGGGGATATGGTTATCTATCTATCTATCTATCTATCTATCTATCTATCTATCTATCGTTCTATCTATAGTTCTATCTATCTGTCGTTCTACCCATCATTCTATCTTTTCCATCTATCTGTCATTCTGTCTGTCATCCTATCTATCCTTGTTTACTTTTTACTATAATTTGTTTCCCAATTAATGCCATCATTTTGTTAATTGAGGCTGATTCATGAACGTGTAACACACACAAAACCAATAGGTGGGATTTATCAGATGAACCAATCATATCCAGTCATATCACGAAGGAGGCATTGCCTCCTCTCACTTGATTTTCCCCCATTCATTCCCCCCACCAAACCCACCGCACACTGTGGGGGTCATTACAGTAAAACTCAGTGGGCTCGAGGGAGGCAAGAGAGACGTGACCTCCTGCTGTAACTTCAGCCACTGCTGTTGGACAGTGGTACTTTAGAAAAACTAAGTGATTTATATACTCAATGTCATATTTCGTAATATTTGCATTCTTTTATTTTTGTACTATGGATTATTTTCTGATCCAGTTTTTTGAGGAGGCACTGACTGCTTTGTCTCCTCGGGGAAAACTCCCCTGATATACAGTGGGTACGGAAAGTATTCAGACCCCCTTAAATTTTTCACTCTTTGTTATATTGCAGCCATTTGCTAAAATCATTTAAGTTAATTTTTTTTCCTCATTAATGTACACACAGCACCCCATATTGACAGAAAAACACAGAATTGTTGACATTTTTGCAGATTTATTAAAAAAGAAAAACTGAAATATCACATGGTCCTAAGTATTCAGACCCTTTGCTCAGTATTTAGTAGAAGCACCCTTTTGATCGAATACAGCCATGAGTCTTTTTGGGAAAGAGGCAACAAGTTTTTCACACCTGGATTTAGGGATCCTCTGCCATTCCTCCTTGCAGAGCCTCTCCAGTTCTGTCAGGTTGGATAGTAAACGTTGGTGGACAGCCATTTTTAGGTCTCTCCAGAGATGCTCAATTGGGTTTAAGTCAGGGCTCTGGCTGGGCCATTCGGATCCATGGTTATAATTGCTGTGTCAGACTAGTGACATTTGATTGTGTGTTAATTAAACTTTTTGGCCTCACTTGCATAAAGAAATAACAGAGGTGCTAACGGCATTACCATGCACCCACACAAGCAATCTGTTTCAGTAATGTGTCAGATATGAAATACCCATAACACCACCAATGATTTTTTTTCTATCCTTGCGAGCTGTACTCGCTCATGTCACTAAAATGTGTTTCATCTGTCTCCCATTAATTTACTTTTTTCTGTTTTTGGTTTATTTTTGTTTATTTCTGTCAACCTGTCAGAATATGAATTTGATAGCTAATGTAATGAAGGCTGTCAACCGAAGGCGGCAAAATGTGGAGGAGTTTGTTTTTGATGGCTAGTACCACGAGTCTTAAAGATTTAACAAAAGTCTTCTCTGATAAATTAGAGTACAGACAGATGAATGCCATCTGGTGCAAAATGCTCTTTTTGGCTTTAGAGCGAGGTATTTATTGGCACTCTGTCGACAAAATTCAGTTTAAGTCAGCAGTTAAATTAGATTGACTCCTAGATTTAATTTATTGACTCTAAATTAGCAGGAATATTGCTCTGTTCCAATTTCCAAAACCTAGTGAAGTTGCCTACCTAAACAACATTTTAAGTTAATGAAGAGGATGCTTCAAAAGGTAGCTAGGCTGTTGTAGAATTTATTGCCACAATAGTGGACCAAGTTGATAGAAATGTTAAATAACAATAGTGGACCAAGTTGATAGAAATGTTAAATAAAATTACACAACAATGAAGTACTGAAAAGAATCACTAACATGTTAACTTGTTAGCTTAGCAGCACGTTAATACTTGGAATCAATTGTGAGTCTCCTGTGTTCTTCATGTGAGGACTGCCATTTTGTGCGAGCTAGAGTCCCAAATCTGTCGCGTATGAGATTCCATGACATTAGGATGCTGTCTTAGAAAAATTTCTTATTGTAGACAGTATACAAAAAGACTTCTCAGTAGAATTAAATACAGCTAGAATTGTATTACCTCCAAAAATATTATATTAAATAGATATTAGCTGCTTTGCACACCTGTGCTTTCATAATGAGGGTGAATTGCAACTTGTTTTGTGTCCTCACACTCTTTCTTCTCTTTTCTCTCTGTGTTTCTGCCTTCATAATATTTATGGCTGTTTGGTGTATCATCACACACACACTCTCACACGCAGACACTTTCTATTAAGTCTTTCAAGCACCTGTTTATTCATATTACCTCTCTAGTAATTAGCATATACTTATATGCAGACCAATTTGTGAAACGCCTTATTATTCACAAATGCAATTAAATAAACATGTGTTGCTCTAATAATGATAATCAGAATTCATTTTCACCATGCTTCATCTCATGAATTAACCATATGCTCAAGCTGGGAGCAATCTTGATGATTTGTGGTGTTTGATGGTTTATACACATACATACACACACGCATGTTCAATTTGGAACATGCACTCTATGAATATGCTTGAAATTAATTGGCAGCTGCATTATATGAGGAAGTGTAAGACTCATGTATTATATAGAATTAATTCATTGAGACTTCAGTCTGGAGTCCCAGTGTCCCAGAGCATGCATAAACAATTGTTTTCTTGTCCCTTCACTGTGAGCAACAGAAGCAAGTTGCTTTAGGCACAAAGAGAGCATTTTCGTTAAATGAGGCGTGAGACTGACTGATAATGAAATGTATGAATTGTATTTATTGTACAGTTTGCTTGCACTGGTGCACACGTACATGTCCAGTCAGCCATTTTATTTGCTTCATATGCCTTCTGTGTGGTATGAATAAAATAATTTTAAGTACCTGTATTTCTGTGGTTATGAAGTCGAATCATGCCTATTGAGATATTTACTGTATACCAGTAGGTTTTTGTTCACATTTTTGCATTTGCACATGTGATCATGTAACATATTGAGCCAATTTCATGCTTTTTATAGGTTTAAAGAAAATTCTTGTGAGTGTATTAAATATTTTAAACAGTTTTGACAAATTTTGTGTAATTTTTTTTTACTTGTGTAAACCATTTTTTAATTAGGAAAAAACATGTATAGTCAAGTTAACTTAAGATGTACATGTTTTTAAGATACTTGACTTTAAGATACAAAGACAAATTGATGGTTTGAAAATTCAGTTTTCTTTTAGTTTTGATATCATGTATGACCATTATTTTCTGATATTATATTAAAAAATATTATAGGATAAAATATTATCTATCAGTTTTCTTCCTCCTGGTTTGGATTAAATATTTCCTGTGTTATCCATCAACTCAGAAGACTAATTTGTGGTTGAGGGCTTTGATGGTAGTTGTTGAACCAGGGACCTGCATGCAAAGCCTGATGGGGAGGGAGGGAGGGGGAAACTTTCAGAGACGCTCCAAGTGTTTGTTTTTGAGAACTTCCAAACTAGGACATCTCTGTGCTTCTAGTTCAGCTCTCCGGAGAGCTTCCAGAGAATGTTAAACATGTCAATTTCACTCAATATTGGAAGTCAGTGGTTTTCCTGAAGAATTCTGCAATCTCATTTTCTTTGGACTCTGGTTTGGGGTTGATTATTTTAAGTAATGGAAATTTGTTAACAGAATTCTTTGTTTTGGTAAATGTTAGGGGTGGAATGGTACATGTATTCGTCCCGAACCATCACACGTCACGGTTCGGTTCATGCAGTCACATGACGAAGACAGTCAGTCATGGGCAATAAATCCAGAAGGGGCGCATGCAATAATGCAACGCTAACCGTCACAACAGGAAAGAGCAGAAAAAGAGATGATCTACGCACCAACCTAAAACAAAAATGGCGTGCGTTTGTGGTTAAAAAGTGTATATATATATATATATATATATATATTTTTTTTTTATATACAATGACTATTGTTTTGCTAGATAAGATCCCTATTCCTCGGCTGGGATCGTGTAGAGCCCTTTGAAGCTGCATTAAAACTGCAAAATGTTTCCCTGAAAAACTTAAATTTCTTTGCGACTGAAAACAGAAAGAAATGCACATTTTGGATGACATGGGGGTAAGTAAATTATCAGGAATTTTTTTATTCTGGAAGTGAACTAATCCTTTAAATCTTGAAATTATACAAGCTCATTCAATTAAAAAACAACATGCTCATGCTCATGTAAGTAGCACTACTGTCTGTTCAAAATAAATGAAAAAATAAATTTCCTGTTGTACCGAATTCGTATTGAACTGTGACCCCAAAACCAAGGTACATACTTAACCGTGGCACTTTTCTTAAAAGGTCTATATGAACACAGTCCTGCCATCTTTTACTAAAACCTAGAAATGTTATCTCTTTGATCTGGCCTCTAATTAATTTGCTATCTGGATATGCACACAGGTGTTGTGAAAGTGGCCCAAAGGAGTCAGCTAGATTCATTTGGGATGTAGAATCCCTTGACATCAAAACTAGCCAATTAGCACCTTAGTAATGAGCATTTTTAGTACTCACTCTCAGGCCATCCAAGATGTAAATGAGCTTGTTTCTGCATCAGAACAGATTTGGAGAAATTTACCATAACATCACTTCTTCACCAATGGATCCTCTGCAGGGTGTTGTCAGAATGAGAGTTCAAAGAGCTGATAAAAACATCACAATAATCCACAAGTAATCCGCAGAACTCCAGTCCATCAAATAATGTCTTGGGAAGTGAAAGCTAAGTGTTTGTAAGAAACAAATTGAGATTGGAAGATGACAGATAGAGAGTGTCAGTGCAATTCACTGGTTCACGGTTGCTAAGGATTTCTGGAATTCTTAAACCTGATCATTCTGAAAGGTAATTACACACCTCTCCTCAGCAAGTCCCACAATTTAAAGGGGTCATATGATGTGATTTAAATTTTTCCTTTCTCTTTGGAGTGTTACAAGCTCTTGGTGCATAAAGAAGATCTGTAAAGTTGCAAAGACTAAAGTCTCAAATCCAAAGAGATATTCTTTATAAAAGTTAAGACTTGTCCACACCCTCCTAAAACACCTAGTTTAAACACGCCCCCACATGTCTACGTCACTGTGTGGGAAGATTTGCATAACACTGCCCAAATGTTCACGCAAAGAAAAAAGGCGTAACTTGCTTTAGTATTGTTGTTGCCACCGCCGCCATGTTGTGGAGATGCTGTGTGTTTCGTTGTGAAAGCTAAACTACTTTGTTTCGCCTTCCAAAAGAGGACGATATCCGCTTCGTCATGCCTAGAGCTGATCCATGCTGGTCACTGAGGAAATACATCAACTTCGTGCTGTGGATCGCCGGATCGGCTTTCACCATAGAAGAAGCGGAGTCCAGCCCAGGGTCATCACATGTGGTTGCCGCAAGCCCGCTGGCCACTCCTTCGTCGAATCCGCCGGCCGCGCCGTTCTCAAGACCGCCGGCCGTTCCTCACTCTAGCCCGTAGTGTGTGACGCTGTGATGCATTTTATGGAGGACTGTTTCCTGAACCTGCAGAGTAGCCTAAAATGGGTCTGTGCTCAAAGGCTGTTCTATAAAGTGGGGCAGTTCCAACTTTGCAAGGACAGTCTGGCACTCATAGCCTGTAAGTACATTTTTTATATTTAAAGGATTTGCCACTGATGATTAAAACACGAGTTTTAAGCAGTGTAGAGTAGTGCTTGTTGTTTGTCTCCGATCACAAATGCAGACATGGTTTTATGTTTATGCGGTGCGATGCGATGCAACACAACACGTAAAAAGATGGTATAAGTCATTATAATCTGTAATTATGTCCCCGCTGGATGCAACAAATGCCTAGTTTATTATGGGTTTTATTGGTTTTGTCTCATCATGCTGGGAGATGGCATCACAGTAACATTTCCGTCACACGCTTGAGGTATTCAGCCAATCACAACGCACTGGATAGCTGGCCAATCAGCATACACCTCGCTTTTCAGAACGATGAGCTTTGTAAAAATCAACGCGCTTCAGAAAGGCGGGGCATAGAGGAGCAACAATAATGTACATTATGTGGAAAATAATGTGGTTTTTTGAACCTTAAACTGCATAAATACATTGCATTATACCAAATACACAACATAATGTTCTTTTTAGCAACATCATATGACCTCTTTAAGGTCTCATTTGTGTCCCTAGCATAAACTGCGCAATTAATTATTTACAAATTTTAATCTGGCAAAATTCCATTCACAATTAGCCAGCTAATCCAAGAGTCATGATGATCAGCTGTTTGACAATTTATCCTCTGCTTGCCTTCCTGGTCTGTGATTGTGTATTTGCGCACAAAACGCTGCAGCGCCACATAGCCTGCAGATTCAGTAAAGTAAATAAGTGCTTCATTTACAGAGCATCTAATTGTAATCACAGTGTTTACAGTGTTGCACTGATTACAATATCTTTAATTTGTTTATGCCACATCTCTGTCCCTCTTTCACCGTAAGAGCATACATACATACAAGAAGGTTTTTGCTTGTCATGTTTGGTTTGGTTTTGCATATTCAAATCTGTTGTGCGCTCACGCTTGTGCATGTGTTTGTGATTAAGGTAGGTTGAGGTTTACAGTGCTCAATTCATTATCTCAATTCATTTTGAGAAAATGAATTGAGAGGCTGATTGTTCAACTGTTGGTTGAGGTACACACCAATATTAAGGGCGCTCGGCGTAAGACTAAGAATCTCTTAAGAATCCGAGAATTTCACTAATGATCCCTTTCATCCCCAACACACACGCACACAGATGAGAGAGAGGGAACATCCATCAAGTTTAATTGCACTAACTTAAGCTTGTCAAATGTGCATTTGCATTTATAATGGAAGGGAAAATATGGGATAAATGAACAAAGCAAAAGTTTTGTTTGGGGGCTGTGACAGCAATCTTATATCATATTTGTAATAAACAAATGTTTAATCTCTCATTTGTACTAAAACAGCTTATGTATGTAATGTAACATTATGTAATGGTTAAAAACAGGCATAAAATATGTTAAAAATAGCTCATAACTTCTATAAAATAGTTCAAACTATAAATTCTGATTGGGTGTGCCATAAAGCTGATAAATACACACTCGTGACCATACATCTGTTGATCCTCGATTAAACATTCTTTGCTCTGACAAGCTTTAAAGGGGTCATATGATGTTGCTAAAAAGAACATTATTTTGTGTATTTGGTGTAATGAAATGTGTTTATGTAGTTTAAGGTTAAAAAAACACATTATTTTCCACATACTGTACATTATTGTTTCTCCTCTACACTAGAAAGGTGCTTCACGATGCCATAGAATAACCTTTTTGTCTAAATGGTTCCATAAAGAACCTTTAAAATCTGAAGAACCTTTCTGTTTCACAAAAGGTTCTTTGTGGCGAAAGAAGGTTCTTCAGATTATAAAAAGGTAAGAAAGAGATGGTTCTTTAAAGAACCTTTGACTGAATAGTTCTTTGTGTAACCAAAAATGGTTCTTCTATGGCATCGCTGTGAAGAACCTTTTGAAGCACCTTTATTTTTAAGAGTGTATGCCCGCCTTTCTAAAACGCGTAAATTTTTACAAAGCTCATCGGTCTGAAAAGCGAGGTGTGCTCTGATTGGCCAGCTATCCAGTGCGTTGTGATTGGCCGAATACCTCAAGCGTGTAACGGAAATGTTATGCCCCTTACCATACTGTGATGCCGTGTCCCGCTTGGAGCGACGAGACAAAAACATTAAAACCCATTATAAACGAGGCATTTGTTGCATCCAGTGGGGACATAATTACTGATTATAATGACTTATACTGTCTTTTTATGTGTTGCGTTGCATCGCGCTGCGTAAACATGAAACCATGTCAGCATTTGTAATCGGAGAAATGACAAACAACAAGTGCTACTCTGCACTGCTCAAAACTCACGTTTGAATCGTCAGTGGCATAATTCTTTAAATATAAAAAAACATACTTACAGTCTGTGAGTCAGAACAGCCGGCATTATAGTCTACTCTACCAGGATCAGGAAACAGTCCTCCATAAAATGCGCTGGACACATCTGAATATTTGGGTTGAACTGTTCTGGAACAGTGTTTTAAATACAACTTAACCACTGATTTCTAGTCGTGTCCTCTTTTGGAAG
>NW_015505265.1:420508-422867 GCF_001515645.1 Sinocyclocheilus grahami | reverse complement strand
TCTAGTCGTGTCCTCATTTGGAAGGCCAAACAAAGTAGTTTCGCTTTCACAACGAAACACACGGCGGGCTAGAGTGAGCGGAGGCCGGAGGTCTAGAGTGAACAGAGGACGGCTTGAGTGAGCGGTGGCGGGCGGACTTGCGAACAGCGCAGCCGGCGGGCTTACGGCAACCACATGTGATGACCCCGGGCTGGACTCGCAAAGTTGATGTATTTCCTCAGCGACCAGTACGGATCAGCTCCAGGCATGACGAAGCGGATATCGTCCTCTTTTGGAAGGCCAAACTAAGTAGTTTCGCTTTCACAAGGAAACACACAGCGCCTTCATGACATGGCGGCGGCTACAGCAAGAATAAAAGTTACGTCTTCTTTCTTTGCGTGAACATTTGGGCGGTCTTATGCAAATCTTCCCACATCGTGACATAGACATGTGGGGGCGTGTTAGAACGAGCCGTTTTAGGTAGGTGTGGCTGACTCTTAACTTTTATAAAGAATATCTCTTTGGATTTGAGACTTTAGTCTTTGCAACTTTACAGATCTTCTTTATGCACCAAGAGCTGGTAACACTTCAAAGAGAAAGGAAAAATTGAAATCGCATCATGTGACCCCTTTAAAGAATGTCCCATTTGAATGAACTGAGATTTTCAGTAAAATATTCTCAAAATTATAAAAATGTGATAGTTCTTTTTCTTACAGCATACAAGTCATGTAAGTGATTATAACTGATGATGTTAATGACATGAATGTGACATCAATGTTTCATTAATATTCAAGACTTAAATAAAAAATTAATTTATATTAATTTATAAATTAATAAACATCAGTTGATTAACACATCAGCTGATTAACATTAATTTACTTTGAAGCAAATGTAAGTGGTCTTTACTTACATTAATTTTGTTTAATTGCGAATTGGGACCAACACATAGTTAAACCATGACATGAACTTCTCAAGATTTATTTATTTATTTCATTTATAAAAAGGAAAAAAAAAAACAATCTGTTTCTTTTCTCTCTCAGTACCCAGCAATGTTTTACCATATTTTTGGATAATTAATTATTATTATTTATTTTTATTTTTGACAGGTTTGATATAATTTTTGCTCTGAATTTTTAGCCCATATGTGTAGTGATGTTGAACACAAAAGTGTGGGATGAGGAGGGCTTGATGTTTGATAAGAAAGAAAAGGAACTGAAAAAAAAACGTAAGAGGAGAAAACACATTATAACTGTAATAAAACAAACAGCAAGCATTTGTCTTGGGAATGATGCTTCTGTGCATCGTATCATCTGTTGGGGTAACACTTCTGCAGTCAGCACACAAACAATTGGGAGTGTGTGTTATCCAAATATGAGTCTTGAGAGAGAAAGAGTGTGTGTTTGAGCAGAATATGAAGGGGTCTTTGGGTCCACATGCTTATTTGTTCTTTTGACATGATGCTCATTGAACAGATGTTCATGTTGATTGAAATTGTTCTTCACCAGGTGGTTTTGTTTGTAAGTGTGTGTGTGGATGCAAGTATATGTTTATAGGCCCTTTGGAGAATATTTGAGATTAATTCAATTTTCTCACATTGAGTAGTTCATATATAAGTTTAACATTTTCTTTTTATGGTTAATGTTTGTGATTTGTCTTGATGTTTGTGACAGTGTTCATTTTTGAAAATATGTTTTATGCTCTTTATGATACAATAAAGACATAGGGTAGGGAGAGAGGTAGAAAATGACAGAATAAACAATTAAATATATAAAAAAATTATATATACAGTGGTGTGAAAAAGTGTTGCCCCTCTTCCTGTTTTTTAAATTGTTTGCATATTTGTCACACTTATAAGATTCAGATCATCAAACAAATTTTAATATTACACAAAGATAATGCAAGTAAATACAAAATGCAGTTTTTAAATGATTATTTATTTTATTAAGGGAAAAAAGCTGTCCAAACCTGCCTGGCCCTACGTGAAAAAGTAATTGCCCCCTAAATCTAATAACTGGTTGTGCCACTCTTTGCAGCAACAATTGCAATCAAGTGTTTGCGATAACTGGCAATGAGTTTTTCACATCGCTGTGGAGGAATTTTGGCCCACTGTTCTTTGCAGAATTGTTTTAATTCAGCCACATTGGAGGGTTTTCGAGCATAAATGGACTGTTTAAGCATCGCAATCAGATTTAAGTTCAGACTTTGATTTGGCCACTCCAAAACCTTAATTTAGTTTTTCTTGAGCCATTCAGAGGTGGACTTGCTGGTGTGTTTGGGATCATTGTCCTGCTACATAACACAAGTGCGCTTGAGCTTGAGGTCACAAACTGATGACCGGACATTCTCCTTCAGGATTTTCTGATAGAGAGCAGAATTCATG
>NW_015505265.1:412159-417625 GCF_001515645.1 Sinocyclocheilus grahami | reverse complement strand
TATATATATATATATATATATATATATATATATATATATATATATATATATATATATTCTGTGTATTCTATATATATTATAGACATGAAAAGCTAAAATAAAAATAAAATAAAAGCTAAAATAGTAGCTTGAAAATATAGTAGGTCGATACTGCTACTAGATATTTTATATAATACTAATCTGGTATACAATATTACAAAAGCAGAATATTTTATTTATTTTTAAACATATTTCATCTTGTATTTGAACTGGTAGATCATGGTGTAAGCAGCACTTACGCAGTCGTGGGTTTGGATCTCTTGCCAAATGCATAAATATAAATGTATTTCACAATTAATACATTTAAGAACATAAAAAATGTATTTAAGAATTTAGTTCATTTTTAATATTTAATATTAATATTTGACATATTTTTTTATATTTAACTATGAAAATAAGTAAAAACATTTCTGAATTCATTTCCACAGTTTGATGCAGAAATCTCAGTTGGAATCCAAAAATTCCAACACAACATGCGCTTTAATTATTAATATGGTGAGTGAGCAAAGTTAATAAAATAATTGTTGCTTGACGCAGCCTGTGCCATGATCAATCCTCTTGCTTAGAACCCGGAGCAAACTAAACTGGTGGATGCCAGGATTGTTAAAAATTGCAAGATGACTGCTTTCTCATTTTAATGACTACACGCCAGTATGACATTGACTTTTAATTCGATTTATTAAAATTAATGAATTTTCTGTATCCTTTACAAAAGATTATTTTATTTTATGTATTTATTTAATTTTCATTTTAATGCATCACTAAAAAATAAGAAATGACAATGAATTGCATAAACTGCTATTCCTTTCTGTTCTCAAGTCTTCATTTTTCAATGATGGAACAAAATTGCATATCTGACTAATAGTTTATGCAAACCTGAAATCCATTTTGGTCTGATGGCCTTGTTGGTGTTGTGCCTCTCTCACACAAGTTCATTTCATTAGAATCTTATCTAAATGGTGACATGAAAATGCATGTTTGAGTATGCGCTATCACAGTATGGTTGGTTTGCATTGTGTTACTGCATACTGCTTGCATGAAACATACTTCTCTTCATGCATCAGTTCATGGCTCCAGGTGTCTTCTCCTCTAGTTATCTCATCAGACCTTACACATATACGAACACTCGCTCACAAAAGCACACACACACATACAGGACAGAACAAAAGATGGAGGCTATAAAGAGATGAGAGCAAGCAGACCGTTTACCTGCTTAAGATGCAGATATGAACCAATTTCACTCATACGTGATTCTGCTCAGCTTGTTCAAGGCAATGTTTTCCCCTTCTTTTGTTTTGGAAAGGTGGGATCCTGGCCTTGTTTACATTCATGTTTGGCCCAATCGACCTAGGAACAGTTATCAGATGAAGAATAGTCTGAATGTATGTAAATAAGAATGTCTAAATATCTTCTTTAACTGAAGACCAACATGTCTAAGGTTCCACAAAATTCACACAAGTGTGTTGATTTATTTTATTTTATCTTATTTTTGGTCATTTGTAGTCTACGCAATGGTTGTAATTACTACAGAATAAGAACTGAATAACGAAGAAGAACAGAATAAATGATATGCAGTACAACAAACATGACTACAATATATAAATATTTTACTGTTTAATTTATAACAATTTTCTGTGTTACAGTAAATAAAATTTTGTAATGAAAATGATGGAATAATACATCTTAATGGTCCTAAAAATGGCCTTTCTTGTCTTTTCAAATTATATTTTTTTATAATGTGAAAAAAAGTTTTGTTTTGCTTCTGTGGTTTAATATAACCTGAATATATTCTTTTGGCAGATTCTGCCTATTTATCTTGATTTTTAGAACAAATAACTTTCACACTGTGATTATATCGCACTATAATATATTATATAAAGCACCGGCCACTTTTAAATTTTGTTTCTATGTTGATATTATATGGTTTGTGAAATGGGAATTTAATAATAGGCTTCTGCTAATGTTTAAAAGAAGCTGTGGGTGACTTGCCAAGAAAAATGAAATTGGAAAACTGTTGCATAATAACCCTGTCTCTCTCCCTCTCGCTCACACATAGAAACTCATCAGTCTATTCAATGATAGCGTCGACAGTTGCTAGTTTACAGGTGGCCACAGCTGTGGGGGAAATGGATCTCTGTTAATCAGGTTGGCATGAGTCCTGTGGTATCATATGCCTCTAATGTATGTGGGCGTGGATGTGGACGTGTCAAATGTCAGCAGTTGTCTGCTTGAGTTCTCACTGGAAGCGTCTGGATGGGTATCATGTATCTGTCTGTGGTCAGCGAGCCACACAAACACTCTCACGGATTGACACGCCGTGTGAATGCGCTCGCACACAACCTTCAGATAACTCAGCATTTTCAGATTTACTCAGGGAGAAATGGGATACTTTCTATAACTTGATTTTAACATAAGTGGTAACAGCTGGAGCAGGTGGCAGCTTTTTATGTGTGTATATATGTGTCAGGGGTGTTTTCTCATAGGAGGCAAGTGAGACAGTGCCTGCATGAAGGACTAAGATGAGAAGTTAATCATTAAAAAGTAGGCATTGCATGTGAAGTTGCAAAAACTATCTCTATTTACTAGCCTTTTATTGATTTTTATACGTTTGTGTTGTATTATACGGGAATGTAACAGTACAGTTATTTCATGTTAACATAGAAAGATTTAGTTGAAAGTTGAAGATTTAATATTGTGTTTTATTGCATACCGTATCTGAAGGTAAAATATCACCTCCAGATTAAAAAAAAAAAGCCTGACAAAATGAGGCCTATTTTAAGGGCCATTATTATTATTATTATTATTTTACATTGCAATATTAATTGAAATGTAATTGTTTTACTATAAAAGGATTATTACCATAATGCATTCACACCTTTTACCATTTTATTTTATTTTACTTTTCCGGTCTGTTCAGCTGTCGTTAACCATGAAATTGTGGGTCAAATTGACCAACATTCATCATAATCGTACATTTTTCATGCACATATGCACATTCCACAACAGAGTGTCAAAACTTTGCAGGCATGTTCATGAAACATGACAGAAATTATTATTTCTTTCACCAAAAAAAATGGTATTCTAGTGTTATTTTCTACACTCTCTTTGAGTGTTTTAGCTACTGTACTGTACCTTTAAACTATATATAAAATACTTTTGTTATGATTGGCTAAGCTCTTAAATGAGTCACACCAAGCTGCTTAATACTGAATGAGTGTTTATGTAAAGTCAGGCGGTCTGATGCTCATGGTTGTGATGTCAGTTCAGTTATGATTTTGTTTATGCAACTTAGTTTCCATAAATGGTTTAGGGAGCACAGAAAATCCTGTTTTCTGAACCTTTAAGTGCTCTGATTCAGTTTTCCTGTAGAGAAAGTGGTGTGAGTGATTACTGTTGGCTCTTACTGGAAGCCATGTGAAGCTGGTTTACTTTTCTATTTTTATTTAATTTAATTTATTTTTTCATTATTCTCGAAAGTACTCATTACTGTACTGTACAATTTTTATTCAACTTATATTAAACTTACAATATTTGTCTACTTGAAGAATCCAGATGAGTTAATCAATCAAAAGTAATCATGGGTAATATAGCAAAAAAGTATATTCAATATTATGATTTTGTTTATGCAACTTAGTTTCCATAAATGGTTTAGGGAGCACAGAAAATCCTGTTTTCTGAACCTTTAAGTGCTCTGATTCAGTTTTCCTGTAGAGAAAGTGGTGTGAGTGATTACTGTTGGCTCTTACTGGAAGCCATGTGAAGCTGGATACTATTTCCTTTAAGTACGGACTACAGCAATTTAATGAAGCAACCCGTATGCACTGTAGGGGTTTGTAATCAGGTTAGCATATTAAAATTGTGTGTTATTGCGTGCTATATCTAGGAAAAAATATCACCTACAAATCAAAAGATATATAAAAAATATATAATATTATGAAAATATTAAAAACTTTTGCATGAAGACAAGGGCCACTAAGTTTTTTTTTTTTTTTTTTAGCCCTTTGTTGATATTTATACATTTGGTCTGAAATAAGTTTATTTATTTATTTATTTCAGTCAGGGATTCATTATTTTGACCATATAGCCATTGATTTATTAGATTCAAAATATAAAAACAGATCTAGTTAAATAAATAAATTAATAAATAATATTTTTAATATAAATTTGTAATATTATTATTAAATAATATTTATTTAAATAAAAGTAACAAAAGGCAGAATATTTTTAAATTATATTTATTTCTAACCACCAGCACATTCATAATAATACATAGTACTAAACAGCAATTTTTATCTATGTATTTTTTTCCCCTTTTTAATTACTGTATTTTATGTTCTAACTATGGCACATTTGCACAATGGAGGTGCATGTCGTTTTGTCTGCATTTTTCCATTATGTGAAAAGGAGGAAGTGCCTCGATTGTGCTTTGATTCGTTCATAACCCTGCCAATGGGATAATGCCAGCCTATCAAGTTCGCCCATCCTGAAAATGTACCTGAATGGGTCAAATTGATGCAATAATTAAGAGTAAACAACTGATCACTTTTAGTCACATCAAAAACACTATAGTATTGGTTGCCTGTTGACAGTGTAAGGAAAATGGTGATGCATATAACTGTAACTATAAATCATGTAAACATAAAGTGAAACTAGGACATGAATTTACATCAAACGAAAACCAACCAATAAGACGTTTCCACCGCACACCACCACTGAATGTGTACTCCAGCGACCGCATGTGTAATCTCTATTGTCATGAAGCAGCACTTCTTAGATTCTTTCTTTATTAAATTCCCAGTTCCTCTCCCACCAATTCCCAATTCGTCCCCAACTTGGAACTAATCCTCTTTACTCCTAAACTTCTCATGGGCTGATTTTTCTCACACACACACACACACACACACACACACACACACACAGAGAGAGAGAGACTCAGAATTCCTTAAACTGAAGTTATGCTCTAGAAGTGGCCTGCTTTATCCTGCTTTTTTGGCCCACCGTCTCCATTTCCACACTTATGTATGCTAATGAAAATGTATGCTAATGAGTTCTGCTTTTTAAAATCAATTTGGCTGATCTGTTGTACTATGTATAGATATTTTTCCAGAGCTATGCAGCACAGTTAAAATATCACTTTGGTCACCATCCAGTTTTTATTAATTAAGTTTTGGACTTTAAATTAGTGGAGCGTATTTTACCCACTATAGGCCAAATGTATCTGGAACTCTTTTTCTGTGATATGTTTTCCTGTAGTTTTGGTCTAAGTAAAAGTTGTCTTTGTGTATTTATCCTGCATTCAGGTCATTTTGTATAACATGCTGAGATCAAAACCCTTCATGGTGTCTGCAAGGTCTGTATGATGATGTGTGTGTGTGTGTGTGTGTGTGTGTGTGTGTGTGTGTGTGTGTGTGTGTGTGTGTGAAATGG
>NW_015505265.1:397939-411861 GCF_001515645.1 Sinocyclocheilus grahami | reverse complement strand
TGTGTGTGTGTGAAATGGTAGATTAGCAAAGACCCTTTTTGTTGGTACTCCAAAAAGGAGCTTTCACATAAATCAAAGCAATTAAAGGATTATGTTACTGAATAGCACCAGATTTTACATGAATTAAACAGTGCCAGGTTTTATTCGTCATTTCTGCATATTTAACATTTTTGTGCAATTGAGCTATTTGTGGGTTCTCCTGTGAAAATTTGTTCTTATGCATTTGATATGTTCATGCCCTCTGTGACTGTCTTAAATATGCAGCTAATCTGCAATCTTGTTCGCTTTTTAAAGTTATAAAAGACATTTGTCACTATCCGATGGTTCATGTCAATAAAGAAATCATAAGACTTAGTTGAGAAAAAGTATGAATATAAATCAGTTTAAGAAAGTATAAGGGAAAACACTCTTCTCTTTCCAGTCTCTTTCATGGGCGTATTGTAAACAGTTCAAGTAGCACAACGTCCATGATGATACATAATAAATTAAAATTCCTTTTGTATCATATCCTGTTACTCGTATTCATAAAACGTAGTGTGGCAATCTTTTTTACTCAAAGTGTCTTGTTCGATGTTATTTAAATTATCTAACAAGCTAGGCTGCTGATGTGTTCTAATCTCTCTTATTAGAGAAGTTCATTGAAAAATCTTCACCAGTGCAAAGATTCATTTTCAAAAGCTGACCCTCAATATCAAGAGAGGCCAACAAGGTAATTAAAAAACATACGATCTAATCTAAAAGTAAATGACAAGTGAGCTTGTGAAACAGCCGACTGCAATAAATGAGTAACTGCATCATTAAAATTTGTGCTGCTTTCAAGAACAACAACATTCATCCCATACTCGGTTCCCTTTTTTACTTTAGATTCAATAGCTCAGTAAACCTAAAACATTCTTTTTATTCAAGTACATTCATCTATTTAGAATGATTTACTACTACTAATGTGTTTACAAGATTATTCATGAAATTATGGGTATGTCAGAGCTTTGCACATTTTTGGCAAATCATTTATGTAAACTTTCTTTCTTTCTTCCTTAACTTCCTTCCTTCCTTCCTTCCTTCCTTCCTTCATTCCCTCCCTCCCTCCCTCCCTCCCTAGCTCTAAAAACACTGGGCTAAAAACAACTCAATTTGGGTTGTTATTAAACCAAGGGCTGGGTAAATATAAGACAGAACCCATCTTGGGTTAATTATTTATTTAACCCAGCATAATGGTTTGATTTAACCCAGCTAATGGGTTTATTCATTTTTACTATATTACTAGCTTATCTTTTACTTCATACATTAAATAATGTTTACAGATTAACTTAAATCCTCTAAACTTTTCTAAAATACTCCACACAACCACTGGTTTGCATGATAACTTCCTTTATTTTCATTTATTTATCATTTACAGCATTGTTTATATTGTTTTTAATAGGCTATACATATTGCCTATATTTAAACTTGTTTAACAAACATTAGAAGAAAAATTCAACTTTAAACAGAAGTAATTCACGTGTAATCAACCGAGCTGGAGTCGTGTTAGGCGGGGAACTGCTAACCGTCGCCCTGCGTTTCACTCTAGCCGAAACATGCTTTGAGGACATATTTTAACATCCAAAGTATTATATTCTGTATCTTTATGAATAAAATCATTTATTTTATGCAAAGCAAAGCATCAGGCTCTTCCATCACGCGAAAAGACTGCGACACTCATTAAAGGTGATTCACACTGCGCGCCTGTATGTTGCTCTGCATAAAATTGAACGATATACAGCACAGTAACGATTTTAGAGATAAAATAAAATGTACACAAACCTGTATTTTACCAAAGAATGCATCAATTCGATGGCACTTAGGACAGCTCTCTCATGAAGAGAAGACGCAAAATCACCGCGATAAATAACTCAACCGCTGGGTTACGTCTGACCCAGGATCTGATTCTGAGTAACACAAAAACTACCCAAACATTGGGTTGTTATGTCTGACCCAGGAGCTGCAAAACAACCCAAACACTGGGTTGTTACATTTGACCCAGGAGCTGGATAACACAAAAACTACCCAAAAACTGAAAAAAATAACCCAAAAAAATGACCCCAAAAACTCAACACAGGATTTTTTAGTGTTCCTATAGTTAGTATCATCCATATTGACTTAGCAGGAGGTCTTTATTGTCTTTGATAGCAAGAGGTTTTCTTTAAAGCTCTGCTTTAAAGAAGGTGGTCTTGCTACTGTAGTTTCTGGTTATATCAGCTTTCTTCAAATAACTTGTCGGTTATCATGATTTCAACTGTTTTAGATGTGCAACCTCACAACATCATTAATATTTATTGTGCAACTGAAAGCAGATCCATTTAATGTGCACCTTGTTAATACATTGAGTGTGATATGTCATAATTGAATGTCACACTCAATTTAGATTGTTAAAACAGGATGTTGACTAATTATCGGTTAAGCATTTTTTAGTGTAATACTGAATAAAAATATATAGAAAATATTACTTTAAATATAAATTTATTACATGGCAATCTGATGTGCTTTGTCCACAATGACATTGAGCTGTCATTAATAATATTTAATGAAATAATAATATAATATTCACGCAAATGTATTTATAGTAAACCCCTTCAGGGAGTTTCACGTTGGGGTCATCATCACCCTTCCAAGGTTTATTTTGTGATATAGAGCATCTGGCTGGTCAGATTATTACATTTAATGAATTCAACTATTGAGTGTTAATAAATAACCAATTTGTTTCAAAAGCTCTGTCCATTCTGCACTGTCATTAGTGATTTTTGGTGTAGCCACTAAAGAATAGGATTCCTTTGTGCCTTCCTCTGCCTAGACTTTTCACACTTTTTCTCACATGCAGCACACAAGATACACACTTACAGGTCAGGATTTATAGCTGCATAAATGACCACAAAAAGCCAGTTATCTTTGGAAGGCTCTTTGCACTGTTGGTTTGTACTTTGATCATTGTCAATAAGCCCAGATATTTATATTTGTATGTGCCAAATCCATAATCCTTTATTCATGTGTTGAAAGGGATAACACATTGGCAGTGGCTCTAGATGTCCATTTTCTCTGACTTTTCCATTAGAGCAGAGAACTGGAAAGAATACTGTGTATTTGAGTTTACACAGGAAACATCACTGAGATGTTTATGGACACAAGACCTCAGTGAGTATTCAGAGCTTTCAAAGGCTTTTGAATTAATCAACACCGCGAAAACATTTGAGCATGACTTTTCAGAATTTTTTAAAAAACAGAACTGGGATCTTACACTAAATAATATTGCATTGCTGTCTGAAAGTGAAGTGATATTGAGTTGAAAGCAGTCAAATATCATCCTTTATTTCTCAGCTCTCTGAGATACTTAGAATACACCTAGTGTCCATTTTGAAAACTTCATTGAAATATTGTCTAGCTTTGCATGTTCTCCAAAGGCTTTTGTTCTTTCAAATAGATTGAATGTGTTGACTTGGAGACAAACTTTTTGAGCAACATTATGGTCAATCAAACCTGTCTGCACCTAAACCTTTAGTATGAAAGTGACAATTCTAATGTGATTTGAGAGACCTACATGAATAGAAGCTAGTCTCAGTATATGGTCACACATAGGCAGGATATATGTTAATATGTTAATGCAGCTCTTTGACCTTCACAGTAGCACATTTATTGTGACAGATCTGTCAATGAGATGTATGAGTCATGCATTTAAAAGACATTCTATTTGTGGAGAGCCATACTATATAGAAGCAGAAAACTCTTGAAGTGCACTTTATCCTCTATGCCAGTGGTTCTCATTTCCAGTCCTCGCGTACCACCGCTCTGCAAATGTTGCATGTCTCTCTTATGTAACACACCTGATTCAGATAACCAGCTGGTTAGTAGAGAGCTCCATTCATGAACTATGTTCTGATTGACGTGGTCCCTACTTTGCTCCCTACTCCCTGAGCACAGGAAATCCGTTGAAGTTTACTTTACTTCGGAACATTCATTCACGTAGTTACGCTACGCCACCGCCTGCAGCATCTTCACACACAGACGCAACTTACTAGAGAAGTATGAAGTGTGACTTAATATACTCCTGTAAATAAATCAAATTTGAATTCATGCCTCACACACTTTAATGCCCTTTGAATGGAACATACAGTATATGCTCCCTTCGAACTGGAATCATGGCGGTATATCCTGTGATGTTCACTTCGCAGGGCACTTACGGTCGAATAGAACAATCGTCTGAAGTGATAAGAGATACATACAAAATGTGCATAGTGGTGGCGCACGAGGACTGGAATTGAGAATCACTGCTCTATGCCATATTGGGTTTGACATTGTAGGTTCTTCTGCATTGACTGTTAGTTCAGTAAATTACAGATCTATTTGAAATTTCAAGGAATATATACAGTATTTAATAGACTCTCAGAGTCTACATGATTGACAGCGACAGGTCTAGGCTGCATTCACACTGCAAAGCCTAATTACCAGATCTGATATTTTGACACATATCCGATTTTCTTTACCACTTGTTTATCCACTTAGACAAACATTAATACCTTACCAAGATAGAAATTTTGACCGACAAGCGCATTTGTCCATTTGCACAAATACATATGTGAGCTTTCAACAGGAGAAAAAATATTTGTTTCAACACAAAAATATTATTCACACACACACACACACACACACACACACACACACACACACACACGTGTATATATATATTCCTATTGACTTCCATTGTCTGGTCAAAAATATAATGGAAGTCAAGGGAACCAAAACAGTTTGGTTACCAACATTCTTCAATAACAAAAAAAAAAAATATATGTATACAAACACAAAAATCTTACACACACACACACACACACACACACACACACACACACGTGTATATATATATTCCTATTGACTTCCATTGTCTGGTCAAAAATATAATGGAAGTCAAGGGAACCAAAACAGTTTGGTTACCAACATTCTTCAGAATATCTTCTTTTGTGTTCCATAGAAGAAAATAAGTCATACAGATTTGAAACCACATGAGGGTGAGTAAATTATGGCCGAACTTTCATTTTTGGGTGAACTATCCTTTTAAATGCCACCCATTTTGTAGAATGACCCTTTGACACCCCTGTCTAGAAATGGGTTACATTTTGCTGGATGCTGTGGCAGTAAAAGAGTAAATGAATGAGTCCCACACAGACGTACGTTAAGCCACTGTCTGACCCTGCCTCCACTTTCCACATTTAATGAAAGTATTATTGCACTCAGGCGCTGACTTGTTTGTCTTTAGCAGACTCCAACCCTCCCTTTTCCAAAATTGGAAAGAAAAAAAGAACATTTCTCTATTCACGGTTTACAATCCAGAAATCCAGGAAAATGAGGTTATGGAACTGGATATGTGCCACGTGCTTATTGTAGATTTTCCCTCTAGAAGAGGAAAGGAGGATGGGGGGGGGGGGTCTGAAGGAAAAGTTGAGGGTAAATATATAGCAGAAAGACCAGCTGTGTTATGTCAGTAGTTTAACGGCAGTTGGATTAGCAATTTTATTTTCCTGCAAGCTGAAGTGAAATGTAAAAGATGGAGGGAAAGACATAACTACTTGGAAAGGAGAAAGGGCAGCACGGTGTGACTGCTGCGTAAGATACTGGGAGAAACGGATAATTGGTGCGAGGTGTAAGCCTGTCAGGTCCTATACCGGTATTCACAGTGTTTATGTCTCTCTCTGTCTCCATCTCCCTCCCCTCCCTCACGTTTTTTCCACATTAGAAGTGCTTGCTTGAATCAGGGGGAATTGCCTCTCACTGTAATCATGATTTACCACAATCAGCGGCTTCATTTGTGGTGTGTGTGAATGCGTTAATCATTCATCTGATTCATTTATCTTAAAAAGGGAGTGAGGGGAAAGCTGAAGGAAAGAAAAAATATGGCAAAAGAAGGAGTGTGTGGAAAGACAAATCCTGGATTAGATCCTCTTCTCACCATTCAACAACTCCTTCCATGTGCTGCAACTCCTTCTTAAAGGGACAGTTCACCTAAAAATAAAAAAAATGATTTACCCTCATGTTGTTCCAAACTCGTTTGACTTAGGCCTACTTTCTTTTGTGGAAACTTTTTAAGCTTCAAAAAAGGACACTAGGGCACCATGAAATGATAATAAATGTGGTCTAAATGTAGTCTTCTGAAGTCATATCTTAAAAAGGGAGTGAGGATTTCACAAATACCTTGAGCACATGCACAGTGCCATAATTCGTATGTTGACCTAAGTTTTAAGTCTTACAAATGTGCGTGTTACAAATGATATGTTGTTCCAAACTTTCGACTTTCTCTGGTTCTGAACACAGCGACTGGGCAAGCTTTGTTTGAAATACATGTAAATAAGTATGTAAACTGGTTTGCAATGTTTAGAGTAAGTAAATAAATAAATAGTTACATTGGTAGATACAGTAAGTAATTGACCATTTCATGTAATTGCGACTTTTTGATTTTTGTTTGTAATATAGAGCATGAGTTGTATGGACTTCTACTTGATGTTTTTTGTCATTTTTGGAGCATGACAGATATGGATAACACTTGTTGAATGGAAAGGAACTGCATGAAAATTCTGCAAGCATTTACATTTTGTGTTTGGATTGACATGATGGTGAAAAAATGATGGCAGGCTTTTTATTTTTGACAGTATTTATTTAACAAAGTGATAAAATGTCATGGACATACAAATTGTTTATTTGTGTCTTTATATAGGAATATACAAATTTGTGAAGGTTATTGTTGAAGACTGGAGTTTAGAAGTTGTCCATTCTGTCAGACATGATTATAATTAATATTACATGCGTGCATCTGTCAGATGTTCATCTTAAACTTTGCAAATTTCGTGACTGTTTATATTTACACAGCAGTTGCTAACCTTTGAATGCATACATGCAATGGCAGCACAATCACAAGCTCCACAGGTGTGTGTGTGTGTGTGTGTGTGGGGGTGTGTGTATCTGCGTACCCCAAACGTCGTAAAACACCATCTAAACTAACAAAGTTGACAGCTTGCATCCCAAGAGGGTATCACGTTGCATCTTATGGAAGAAAAACAAGTGGGAGCTTGTTGTTTGGCGTGGCTTTGTGATATTTCTTTGTGTGGTTTGTGTGTCGCAGCTCATTCTAACAAAGCAGATGGAGAGAGGTTGGTATAATGGTTGCGGTGGGGTTTGTCCCCTGCTGATGACATTATCACAGTGGCCGGGGTGATGACCTCATAGTGGGGGACCTGATCAGACTCAGGGCACAACCCTTTGCCATCTGTCCATCATGGAAATGAGACTTCCTGTGGACATGGGCTGCATCACAATTTGCGTGCTTTTTTTACTGTTGTAGTATGCAAAATTAGGTTTAGTGCATCCAAAATCTGAGTATGTTAAAAATG
This sequence comes from Sinocyclocheilus grahami, assembly GCF_001515645.1. Taxonomy (NCBI): domain Eukaryota; kingdom Metazoa; phylum Chordata; class Actinopteri; order Cypriniformes; family Cyprinidae; genus Sinocyclocheilus; species Sinocyclocheilus grahami. The sequence goes on along the minus strand of NW_015505265.1, from coordinate 404,458 downwards.
GTATGCCAGAGGTCCTCAAATTATATACTGTTTTTGAAATTGTTGATCCATTAATGCTCATTTTGCAGTAATATTATCCATAATCCTGTGTGTTACAGAAAAGATTGAGTTTATGACATTTCTTATGCTATTTTTTCTATCCGTAAAGAGGTAAACTAAAGGTTCTGCAGCAGTTTTAAAGTATAAACCTACAGTAAATGTGAAAGATGTTGTGTGTAATTTCTATGCTAGCAACACCAAAATCATTTCAACAAGTTTCAAACACTTTCAAAGCAGTTGGGCCACTCAAACAAAAACATTGCAGTTTTAATTTCTTGTTGCTTGTGATGCAGAAATTACAAATTTTAAGTTGTAATTAATTTAGCTAAATGCTAATGCTTAAATGTGCTAACAAACAGTAGATGTCTGTGGAATCAAGATGCGATTGTTAATGCAATAGCTCAGGTCGAAATCCTTTACCATTAGTCCATTGTGGAACTTTCTGTGGATATAGTTATGCATTGTGTATAATGTGCAAGATCAGGTTTAGTGTGTCCAAAATCATAATTCTTTAAAAACAGCATATCATTCAGGCATCTTTGGCATACTGATTTGTTTTTTGTAAAATTATGTATCTGTGCGTGCTAATATTGCAATTGTATTACCCACAAAACCATGCACTAAAGAAGAGGTGAAGTTTAAGAAGTGTCTTTTTAGACAGTTTGAGTTTTAAGGGCAATTTCAGACCTGTAGATCTTAGTTTTTTTCTGAAACAGGGACTTAAATTGTTACAAGGTTGCTTGCATTTTCTTTATAGTTCAGTTCACTTTCACTTGTCAATGTTTCAATGTGTGGAATCAGACATGATAGTTGGTCCACTGGGTCGGATTGTTTTCTCCCCAAAATTGAACTGCTCCAGCATTCTCTTAAAATTAAATACTAAGCATCTAGCAAAATTCTTTAGCTTAATTTATAATTGACTTAGGGTGTTTTCACATCTGGCTTGTTTGGAGCATTTGTTTCGGATTGCGTTTTCAAACCCTTAGTTTGGTTTGAGTAGGCATTTATGAACACACCAGTTGCGCTTGGATCAGTACCAAAACAAACGCTCCAAATGAGCCAGGTGTGAAAAAAGTAATTTATAAATTAAGCTAATAAATTTAGCTAGTTGCTAACGATTTCACACAAAGAAAAACAGCATGAGACACTTTGAATGCATACATTCAATGGCAGCACAATCACAAGCTCCCCAGGTGTGTGTGTGTGTGTGTGTGTGGGGGTGTGTGTATCTGCGTACCCCAAACGTCGTAAAACACCATCTAAACTAACAAAGTTGACAGCTTGCATCCCAAGAGGGTATCACGTTGCATCTTATGGAAGAAAAACAAGTGGGAGCTTGTTGTTTGGCGTGGCTTTGTGATATTTCTTTGTGTGGTTTGTGTGTCGCAGCTCATTCTAACAAAGCAGATGGAGAGAGGTTGGTATAATGGTTGCGGTGGGGTTTGTCCCCTGCTGATGACATTATCACAGTGGCCGGGGTGATGACCTCATAGTGGGGGACCTGATCAGACTCAGGGCACAACCCTTTGCCATCTGTCCATCATGGAAATGAGACTTCCTGTGGACATGGGCTGCATCACAATTTGCGTGCTTTTTTTACTGTTGTAGTATGCAAAATTAGGTTTAGTGCATCCAAAATCTGAGTATGTTAAAAATGGTATGCCAGAGGTCCTCAAATTATATACTGTTTTTGAAATTGTTGATCCATTAATGCTCATTTTGCAGTAATATTATCCATAATCCTGTGTGTTACAGAAAAGATTGAGTTTATGACATTTCTTATGCTATTTTTTCTATCCGTAAAGAGGTAAACTAAAGGTTCTGCAGCAGTTTTAAAGTATAAACCTACAGTAAATGTGAAAGATGTTGTGTGTAATTTCTATGCTAGCAACACCAAAATCATTTCAACAAGTTTCAAACACTTTCAAAGCAGTTGGGCCACTCAAACAAAAACATTGCAGTTTTAATTTCTTGTTGCTTGTGATGCAGAAATTACAAATTTTAAGTTGTAATTAATTTAGCTAAATGCTAATGCTTAAATGTGCTAACAAACAGTAGATGTCTGTGGAATCAAGATGCGATTGTTAATGCAATAGCTCAGGTCGAAATCCTTTACCATTAGTCCATTGTGGAACTTTCTGTGGATATAGTTATGCATTGTGTATAATGTGCAAGATCAGGTTTAGTGTGTCCAAAATCATAATTCTTTAAAAACAGCATATCATTCAGGCATCTTTGGCATACTGATTTGTTTTTTGTAAAATTATGTATCTGTGCGTGCTAATATTGCAATTGTATTACCCACAAAACCATGCACTAAAGAAGAGGTGAAGTTTAAGAAGTGTCTTTTTAGACAGTTTGAGTTTTAAGGGCAATTTCAGACCTGTAGATCTTAGTTTTTTTCTGAAACAGGGACTTAAATTGTTACAAGGTTGCTTGCATTTTCTTTATAGTTCAGTTCACTTTCACTTGTCAATGTTTCAATGTGTGGAATCAGACATGATAGTTGGTCCACTGGGTCGGATTGTTTTCTCCCCAAAATTGAACTGCTCCAGCATTCTCTTAAAATTAAATACTAAGCATCTAGCAAAATTCTTTAGCTTAATTTATAATTGACTTAGGGTGTTTTCACATCTGGCTTGTTTGGAGCATTTGTTTCGGATTGCGTTTTCAAACCCTTAGTTTGGTTTGAGTAGGCATTTATGAACACACCAGTTGCGCTTGGATCAGTACCAAAACAAACGCTCCAAATGAGCCAGGTGTGAAAAAAGTAATTTATAAATTAAGCTAATAAATTTAGCTAGTTGCTAACGATTTCACACAAAGAAAAACAGCATGAGACAAGATATCAAAATGTTTTTGATTTATTAGTATTTGTTAGCCTAGAACTGATATATCAGCTTCGTACACACTCAAAAATGTGCTTTCCTATCAGTGAAGTGTACAGCATATTACTGTAAAATTCCATTTTGAAGCTTTTGAGAAACATCAAACTTCTCAAACTTTTTTCTTATTTTGCTGTTCCTCTTGTATCCTGGGGTACACCTATTTTGTGTATATGTTGCTGTAGTGCTAATTATTCATCTAATGTGTGTACCGCATCAGTTACAGAAACTCATTACTATGGTTTAGATGGATAAGCTAAAAGGTATCGGAAAACTTTTTAAAGAGAAAGGCAGGGGTCAAATTGAAAAATAATTGTCCCAGGGGTCATTTCAGTGTGTTTGGCTAATTTGTATGATTGTTTTGGGTTGGAGGGTGGCAGAGTGGGCAGATCAATAGATAGACAGATACAAACAGAGAGAGAAACAAAAAAGGATAGCGACAGACTTCAACTTTATGGGTTTCGCCCAATCGACTGTCTGTCTGGGCTCAATGAAGAACTCTTGCAGGAGGTTCACAAGCACATTGACTTTGCATTCACAAAAGAGGCTTCTGCATACTTCATTGTGTGTTTCTTTGCTGAATAAAATCATTATGATGATGTTTTGTTTATCCATCATACTCTTTGTCACAAAATAGAATAGGATAGATTAGGGATCTCCTACTATATAGTATTCAAAAAGGAGTACAGTACACTTTACTATGTCATGAGGCCATAGGAGAGGAGTTGTCAATGGTGGATGTACAGTATAGTAGTATGTCTAGATTGCATTCAAACTACACACTTTACTAGCGGTTAATATGTAGTGGAGCACATATTCTGACAGCATGTGATTTCGGACGTATAGCTAGTTGTTCATTCACAGTGTTAGCTTCTGTTATGAGCCATAACTGGCTTTGCATCAGCCATCAGGTAAGTGATGTGTTATTTTATGTGGGCCTATTCCCTTAGGAGTGTTTTCATGGACAGGATAGACGGACGGATGCAGTGAAAATGTCTGATGCACAACTAATTGTGTTTCACTGGCTCTGTCAAGCAAATCACTCATACTGCCTTCATTGCAAAAAGTAGTGTGGGACTACAGTGATGGTTTTAAGATGACAATAACATAATTTAATATTTCATGTCTATTTCAGAGGACCAGACTTGCACTTGTGATATATTAAATATACACCATTGTATTCCTATGGTAAATTTCCTTAAAAAAAACAAAAAACAACAAAAAAACGGAATTACATGTCCAAAAATGGTTTCTATAAATCAAAGTATCATAGAAAAAACAAATCACGATTTCCACAAAAATATTAAGCAGCACAACTGTTTTCAAGATTGTTAATAATAAGAAATGTTTCAGGTGCAGTATTGGCAGATAGCGGTTGAATTGAGTACTGCAGTCCAAATTCAAAATATCGCTTTCATGGCTGCAGTATACTATGTTTTCCGCCAACTGGCAACCCGTGGTGTTGGAATACTATTGGGTAAATTGGCAGTGGAAGTAATCACACAGACCAAAACAAAAACAGACATTGCGACACAAACGCTCATTTCAAAGTCGAATAACTGGCTGAATAATTTTTGCTCAAATAAATGCTGCCTTAGTGATCTGCTTCTACTTCTTGGTGAGAGATGTCTTTCAAAAATGTTCTTTCAAAAACATTAAAATCCCACACTTTTGAACGCTGGTGTACCTGTCCAAAAAGTATTGTATATTCATTCTACATCTTACAAAATGTGCTGTGGTGGTATGATGCACTACTTCTATTACACTTTTATGCTGCTTTTGTGTCTTTTTGAAGTTTGAAAGCTTCAGGTCACATTCATTGTAATCGAAAAGAGTGTTGAAACAGTCTTCAGATTTTATCCTTTTGATTTCAATGAAAGAAAACCATACGACTGGTGGATGAGTAAATGATGAAAGAAGTTTAATTTTTGGATGAACTTATTTTAAAGGTTGATGTAGTTCCATGTAAGTGCTCTCAAAGACTTGTATTATTAAAGATGAACATTATATTGAGATGTATTATTGAGATGTTCTTTTCATAAATGGCAATGTTAAGATGGCCAAGAGAAGATTGTGTAGGTCAGAAGGTATTCACAAAGTTTCTTTGACTCAGATTGAATATCCACTGTAGAGCTCTCTATTCTCCTGCCATAATGTCATTTTGAGTGCATGTGTTTAGATTGTCTTTGGATAATGGAGCATTAATGTGTGAATGAATTTGTAAAGTGTCACAATGCATGGCTGGTATGTGTATGAGTGAGCGATTTGGCAGTGAAAGGTTTAATTTTTGGATGAACTTATTTTAAAGGTTGATGTAGTTCCATGTAAGCGCTCTCAAAGACTTGTATTATTAAAGATGAACATTATATTGAGATGTATTATTGAGATGTTCTTTTCATAAATGGCAATGTTAAGATGGCCAAGAGAAGATTGTGTAGGTCAGAAGGTATTCACAAAGTTTCTTTGACTCAGATTGAATATGCACTGTAGAGCTCTCTATTCTCCTGCCATAATGTCATTTTGAGTGCATGTGTTTAGATTGTCTTTGGATAATGGAGCATTAATGTGTGAATGAATTTGTAAAGTGTCACAATGCATGGCTGGTATGTGTATGAGTGAGCGATTTGGCAGTGTGACACGTTGAAGAGTGTGTGGGCGCGTGTTGTGCTGCCTTGCAAAATGTGTAACTGTGCTGTCTCAGGGCAGGGGAATTATGAGTGCAATTCTGATCGCCTGGAAGAGACATGAAATATTAATGGCAGTGATGATTGACCGTCAGACATGACAGATGGCCAGTGACATGGCTGGTGTGTGTGTGTGTGTGTGTGTGCGTGTGTGCGTTTGTTTGTGTGCAGGCAAAGGTGTGAGAGGAACGAAGCCTTTCCTCTGGTAGCCAAATACCTTGCCTTCCATTGCAGATCTCAAATCTCATTATATATATAAAGGAATGTCAAACTCATTTTGGATCAAGAGCCAAATTTATTTGTTAAATCATGAGTGCATGCAAATCACATGTGTTTTGTAGCTATGAATGTGTAACTTGCTTATGCAGCTTACGGATTTTATTCACAGGACTTTAAAATATTTTGAACACATCATATACAATTATAAATAGTTTTAGCACACACACATACATACCTACATACATACATATATAAAGTACTGCGAGAGCAATTCGAAAGCATATTTTCAAGCATAGTTTCAATTCAATTCAAGTTTATTTGTATAGCGCTTTTCACGATACAAATCGTTGCAAAGCAACTTTACAGCAAATTAAGTTTCTACAATATTTAGTAGTAGCTTATCAGTGGTGACTGTCAGTTAATGTACATATGGCAGAAATGTACAGAAAAATCATTTTAGACGTAAAAATCAATTAAACGTAATTTAGACGTAAGAATCAATTAAAGACGTAATCAAACAGACGATGAACACTATTAACAGCAATTATTATATGATGCAATCAAACTTGTAGCAAAATGTGGTAGTTCTGTATGTGGTTTCAGGGTTGGCATCATCTGAGGTCCTCTGAGGGGTTGGCATCATCTCTTCTCAGGTGTTCTGGATCCAGACTGAAGCTTGTGTAAATCCTAGT
>NW_015505265.1:386035-394065 GCF_001515645.1 Sinocyclocheilus grahami | reverse complement strand
GCTGTTCCAACCAAGCAAAATTGATTTGTTTAACCCAAGCTAAAGAATAATAATGTGCATTTTATCAGATATAACTGTAGTACTAGATTATGAGATGCATTATTTGAATGCTTAGCCAAAGAGATGTGTCTTTAATCTAGATTTAAACAGAGAGAGTGTGTCTGAACCCTGAACGTTATCAGGAAGGCTATTCCAGAGTTTGGGAGCCAAATGCGAAAAAGCTCTACCTCCTTTAGTGGACTTTGCTATCCTAGGTACTACCAAACGTCCAGAGTTTTGCGACCTTAGGGAGCGTGATGGATTGTAGCGTGGTAGAAGACTAGTTAGGTACGCAGGAGCTAACCCATTAAGGGCCTTATAGGTAAGTAATAATATTTTGTAACTTGATACAGAACTTAATAGGTAGCCAGTGCAGAGACTGTAAAATTAGGGTAATATGATCATATTTTCTTGACCTGGTAAGGACTCTAGCTACTGCATTTTGGACTACCTGTAGCTTGTTTATTGAAAATCCAGGACAACCACCTAGCAGTGCATTACAATAGTCCAGTCTAGAGGTCATGAATGCATGAACTAGCTTTTCTGCATCAGAAACAGGCAAGCTGTCTGCTCTCTAATCGCTCTCACGGTACTTTGATGTCATACACCCATCAGTCAGCACAGCGCTGCTTCAAGTCGAACACACCTAATATGTACTGTATTTACATCTCTTTGACCGTTCTCTGTAGATCCCACCTTCTCTCGCGCCACGATTGGTCGATTATGTACAATGCCTGAATGTTATTGATCAAACTATTTTTCAATCATTACTTTCAGCAATATTCATATTTCAGCAAGATGTGTCACCCCCTGCATAAAATCTAATATATTTCGTAAGGTGCACTGGGATGCATTAGATTTATTTATTTATTTTATTTTAAAGAAGTATCCACCAAGCCACCAAGGCTGCATTTATTTGATCAAAAATACAGTAAAAACAGTAAAATTGTTACATATTTTTTTACAATCTTCAGTGTCACATGATCCTTCAGAAATCATTCTAATAGGTTGATTTGGTGCTCAAGAAACATTTCTTATTATCAATGTAGAAAACAGTTGTGCTACTTAATATTATGGTAATATTAAACTTAAAGTGGACACACTTTTCAGGATTGAGAAGATAGAGAATCATAAGAATTATTAGCAGGCATGAACACTGGACAAGAATGGTAAGCTGTCTCTGTTTTTATTAGATTTGTAAAATATTACGTTTTTTTACGTATTGCCATATAGCCATTTCTCTTTTTCTATTCCTGATGTTTCTGTAGGGCTCAACTAAGGTCATGTTTAATAAAGGATGGCAGAATAGATGTCAGACACAAACATGCACACACATAGATGCGCAGTAGCCTCCAGCTTTCAGGTGATGTTTTTGATTGAAATAATGTCTCTTTATCATCATGAGGCTGATCAATGCAACGATCTATGTGAGGGACTAAGGCTACGGCATTTGTTCTGATAATTGCTTGTTGTGATTACAGCTGGAACGATTAGTCAGCTTAGTTGACAGCTAAAATCCATCATCCCGTCATGTTTATTTTAGTATTCAAATAGCTATTTGCCTTTATATTCCCCTTAATTTGTGACTTCCGCATTAATACCTTAAAGTCTTTACTTACAATTCTCCCAATGTTTATTCAGTGTTAGCCCTGTTTTGTATCTTAGCTCAACAACCTTAATGAAATAACTTGACAGGCAGAGTTTTTTCCTGTAATGACAAATTTCCTGTAGAAACAGGACATCGCATAGCTATAAAGCAGTATTTTGGCAGCTATAATGCAGTTTTCTTTTATTAGTTTACTTTTATTTTTAATGTATATGTGCATATAATAGTATATAGTTGCATATAATTAGTAAAATGTCCATATAATTAATAATAAACGAGCAATTTTCTCTTTTGTTGCCAGTTTTTGTAGATGAAAACAAATAATTTTTCAATCAGATAGTTCCACCTAAACCTGGAGTAGCTGAACTATGGCCAGAAAAAAGATTAAACATCCGGATTTGAACCGCAGCCCATTAATTGATGTCTGTTGAGTACTGTTGAGCTCGTCACTGAGTTTTGTACTCTTGAGTGTCAAGTGGGCCAATAAGACAGCTGTATTTAATTAATTGACATGCGAGATTTGGCATCTGGGCCGCTAGTTGAGAGCCCTGTCATAAATGTTACCCCCATCCCGAGTTGTGATAAAACTGTGTGTTTGTGCATGTATCCTTTTGGTTGTCCTTTTGTGTGCATGATGCATTACAAGTAAATGCTGTTGGGCTTGTAGATAAGACCTGCTTATCCGTACTTTACTGCCTGGCTCTCTCTCAAACACACACACAAATGCTGGCTGTGTCCGAAACTGAAGGCAGTTGCCTTTGTGCCATGCTGCTCAATCAGTCAATGACTTATCAGATAGCGTTTTAGTATGAAGGTACCTCCAAACAAAAGCTTTCAGGCTTCCAATGCAACATCATGTCTAATAAAGCAACTATTTAATTAATAAAATACTTACTCTTGGTAGAAATGGAATCAAACACTTAATTCACCTTTTTTTAAACTCCTCTATCAGATACCATTTTTATTCTTTCCAATAACCGTCAAAATTCTGGCTTATGGGCTGTCAGCCTTCAGAAATTGACCATATGAAGTCATAACAGTTGACAGGATGTTACACAAACATTGCACGGTTCAACAATAGGGAAAACCTGGTGGCCCGAGGCCAGTGTGAGAGAGTTTTTTGTGCCAGTTAACAGAACTGTCTCATGCCCCATCAGACCAGTTGTTTGTTATCAGGACATCATGTGATCGCTTATCATGTACTGGTACTTTAAATGTATATTTGTATTTCTGTTATTTATTGATCAATTAATACATTTTGGCAAATTCTACTGATATGAATATCACCAATGTAACATTATGTAGCTGCCGAACATACAGTAAATAAGGTTTTGTTGAAATTGTAAGAATGACTTTCTTTGGATTAAATTATAGAATGGGTCAAATGTATGGTGCAATTATGTAAATGATGTCATCTCAAAGTGCATATTAAGTGGTATTTGATCATTATGATGATGCAAGCAGTATCTGTGTCTCAAATCCTCCCAAACTGCTTTGAAAATATGCCTTTGCAGGTATAAAGGCAATAAATGCTACTACTAATAAACAATTATATATTGAAAATATTTTATATTTCACGTAAAATTCAGAAATATATTTTTTATATTTTCTCTAAACATTTTTTCTTAAGAAATAATTTATTAGGTTTTTAATTTGAGATAATGAGTGGAAATTACTCATGTAACTCCATGACAGCTATGAATTCATTCATACACTTCTAGAAAATGAAGTCGTATGGTGTATTTATTTTAAACATTTACATTTATATATACAGAGGGGAAAAAAAGTATTTAGTCAGCCACCAATTGTGCAAGTTCTCCCACTTAAAAAGATGAGAGAGGCCTGTAATTTTCATCATAGGTATACCTCAACTATGAGAGACAAAATGAGAAAAAAAATCCAGAAAATCACATTGTAGGATTTTTAAAGAATTTATTTGCAAATTATGGTGGAAAACAAGTATTTGATAGAATTTTAAACGCCTTCCAAAATCCATATTGTACTTGCGAAGGCACTTTTTTCCTTTTTTTTTGTACAATTTTGGTAGCATTTTATTGACTTTCTATGTTTCCATCACTGTGATGATCAAATAAAACATGTCTGCTTACATTGAGATAATGTTTTACATCGTATCAGCTAATCTGAGAAAACCTGTAGAGACATGCTTATCCATTGTAAAAATGTTGTAAGTTGAAAAAAAAGAGCAGTTTCTTAGAATAATTCAGTTTAAAGGCTTTAAGTGAATTCACACCAGCCAATGTCATTTATTAATAGATATATCTCATTTTGTGATCACAGCAAATAATCTAATTATTTTCTACTGCATGCAAGTTTCATTCTGATTTATCATGCATTTACCTCTCTCACACACACACACACACACACACACAGTGCTCAGTCCCTGCTGTGTCAGTAGTCAGTAAGAGGCTCTGGAGCTAATTAAGGAGGCTCTGCTGGATCAGTGCGGCCTGGGAGCTCTCTGCTCATTTGCTAATGTCTGTCAGCATGTCTCTCACACATGTAGGAAATGCTCTTCCTGCGGGGCTTGATTACTACTGTCTTGAACTGTATGTAACAGCAAAACAGCAGGCTGAATGTCAATTTGCTTTCATCTATGAAGTAGAAATGCAAAATGTGCTGCTGAGGTATGTACTTTACGACATATTAGTATGTGCCCACTGGCCTAATACTGCAGATTTCTGTACTTCTTTTTTTTGTTTTTTTGTTTAGTGCATCAGGAGATCAGAAATCATTCCAAGATGCTGATTTACTCCTCAAGAAACATTTCTTATTATAATCAAATTTGCTGCTGAATATTTTTGTGGAAATGTGATACACCATTCAAAAGTTTGGCATGTAAAGATTAAAAACAAAAATGATTTATATTATTAATAAATGCTGTTCTTTTGAACGTTCTGTTTATCGAAGAATCCTGAAAAAATGTTTCACGGTTTCCACAAAAAAAACAAACAAAAAAAAACAGTTATTTAAAATAGTAATAATATTTCACAATATTGCTATTTTTGCCATATTTTTGATCAAATAAATGCAGCCTTGTTAAGCAATGAAATTAAAGTAGTTCACTTCCAGAATAAAAATTTCCTGATAATTTACTCACCCCCATGTCACCCAAAATGTTCATGCCTTTCTTTCTTCAGTTGCAAAGAACTTGAGGTTCTTGAGGAAAACATTCCAGGACTTTTCTCCTTATAATAAGGACTTAAATGGTGGCCAACAGGTTGAAGGTCCAAATTGCAGTTTCAGTCCAGCTTCAAAGAGCTCTACACGATCCCAGCCAAGGAATAGGAATAGGAATTTTACCAAAGGTAAAACAGCAATGTCAGATGATTTTAAAGTTGGAGGAGAAAATGAGATGGAGTTAAATTGGGGTTAAGAGCTAACCACGCATGACCTTTCCAATGGGATTACGTCACGTGTGACGCGCATCGCGGAGCTCGTGTAAGCTGAAAATTTGTGGTTAAAAAGTATATAAATTTTTTTTTTTTAAGAAAATGGCAGATCGTTTCACTTGATAAGACCCATATTCCTCGGCTGGGATCGTGTAGAGCTCTTTGAAGTTGGACTGAATCTGCAATTTGGAAGTTCAAACCGTTGAGCACCAGTGAAGTCCATTATATGGAGAAAAATCCTGGAATGTTTTGCTAAAAAAAAAAACGTAATTTCTTTGCGACTGAAGAAAGAAAGGCATGAACATCTTGGATGACATGGGGGTGAGTAAATTATCAGGACATTTTAATTCTGGAAGTGAACGAATACCTTAAGAAAAAAACTCTTCATTATTCCAAACATTTGACTGGTGATAATGTATATCAGCAAAAACCATGTTATGCATGAAAATTGGGTTTCAGACCTACAGCATTGGGACAGGGTTTCTGACTTTGCCAACCCTGGATACAAAGAAACAAAGTGCCAGCCCTCTCACATGAGACCACACTTAGTCACATCTCTGATCTGAGCTCTTTCTACTGTCAGTCTCCGATGTGGATGACTTTTGACTAGGTTATGGACATAGGAGGACTGTTGGGATTAAATGCTTCAAAGATGATGAAATATCTCTTTGATAATAAAGAATGAAGCTCGGACAAAGGCTGTTGTTGAGTTCAAGTGGATTGAAGCTTTCGAGCGTCCAGCGCATACTTGACTCCATGCGTCACATCTAAGAGAAAATAATCTAAGATTAATCCATTTGTTGCTGTGAAAGCTGTCCGTAACTGTTCTCTTAATATTTGTGTCGCAAAAGGGAATGGTTCACCAAAAAATTAAAATTCTGTCATCATCATCATCTTGAAGTCGTGTTTACAAAGTATTGGTCTAATTCAGTGAGTGCTTTTGAGCAAGAACTTGAAAGTGGGTTTAACTAAATGTGTGGTAGTGGCATTAATTGTGTCATATTCAAAAAATAAAGGGCAAAGAGTCACTGTTTCTTAAAGGGATAGTTCTTCCTCAGATTAAAGGTCTGCCATCGTCATTTTAAATCTGTACAAAAAAGTCAGTTTTTTGTTCATACATCAAAAGTCAATGGGGTCCAATGTTGTTTTGTGTTCAGCAGAAGAAGAAAAAGTCACAAAGACTTGGAATGACATAAGGATAAATAAAATGATGACAGAACTTTTTGAGTGAACCATCCCTTTAACTTTAGTCAGCATGATAGAGCATTCATAACTAATTTTACTTAGTAATGTAACATATTTCTGACAGAAATAGGAATTTGTGAATTTTTTATTTTAATACAAAAACAATAAATGTAGAGAATAACTTGATTTGTATCCTATACAAAAAAATTGGATTGTGAAAAATAGTCTAAAGAGGCATACAGAATATAGGCCTTTTTAACATTCACATAATTTAATTACTCCATCTTAAAAATATATATATTTAGAAAAAAGCAATAAAAATGTATAACAATATTTCTAATAATTGTAACAAATCAGTTTGTTTTAAATGTATTTTCTTAAAAATAAACTGGATAACATGATCAACAGCAATTATAGAAATAATTTCTAACAATACTTTTATTTTAATTAGAAGAATAACAATAAATATGTGTATTAAATGTAATAATGTTTTATTAAAATAACATGCAGTTCATATCTTAAAACCATGCATAGATTAATCTTAGAGTCAGTTTTCATGTAGACTTCATGTTGATGTTACATGAAAAATAAGAAAATAGTTAAGTGAAGTACCATACTAAACCAGACTTGACTCTGTTTCCTTTTGCTTTATGGTTTCCGTCTAGTCTCAGTGTTCCTCTCGAGTCCAAATAATCATTCTGTTTGCACCAATCAATCAAATTCCACCGATGAAGGTTCAGAGGAAGATCTTCAGCACAGAAGTACAGTTGAAATTAACAGCTGAAGGAAGGCAGTCGCACAGCAACAGCTGTTGGGTGCTCTGAATTTTAATGCCATTTTTAAAAAAGAAAACCCCATTAATTTTCTTTTTAACATGGCATCCAGGATGGAGCTGATGATATATTATTCCAGTTTTAGGCCTAGAAGAGGTCAGTGGACATTAAAATGCAGCGTTCAAGTTCAAAGCAAACAGATGCTGTTGTCCCCTGAAACTCATCAGTATCTTTTAAAGTTTATTTTTGTTTGTTAAGATTGCAGTAATTACATATTTCTGTTTGTTGGGGTGGTACAGACATGTTTGTTGTTAAAGGTGGGTGTTCAAAGTGTATTTGTGTGTGTGTGTGTGTGTGTGTGTGTGTGTGTGTGTGTGTGTGTTTAATATAATGAACATAGGCAGTGTTTCAACCCTGAGCTTTGATTGATTAGTTTGGCTTGGCGTGTTTATTTCCTATTTCTAATCTGGCAGCTATTCATTAGGCCTGTCAGTAAAACCTTTAAATAAAACTCTTTCCATCTCTCTCTCTCTCTCTCTTTCTCTCTCTCTCTCTCACTCTCCCTCTCCCTCTCTGGCCATGTCCACACGTACATGTCCAGTTTTTCCTTCTTCCGTTTAAAAAAAAAATCTCCGTCCACATGAAAATGCAAACGCATGTTATGAAGCACTGTCAAGAGCATGCCAAACCAACAGGTGGCAATATAATCTCAACCGTAAAGCCATGTTGGCCAATCAGAAGCCTGAAAAAGTCTCCAGTAGGCCGGAGATAACAGCTAAGGCGCCAATGTCACAAGCCAAAAACTCAATTTTCGCTGTCTACACGATAACACTGCAACCAGAGTTTTTGAAAATATTCACCCTGGCAGTCGTTTTCAAAAATGTTCGGTTTCAGTGAACTGGTGCTGCGTTTGCGTGTGGACGAACCACGTAGAAAAAGCTGCGGTTTTAAAAATAACCACGTTCATGTGGACAGGGCCTCTCTCTCTCTCTCTCTCTCTCTCTCTCTCTCTCTCTC
>NW_015505265.1:383278-384488 GCF_001515645.1 Sinocyclocheilus grahami | reverse complement strand
GGTTTAAAAATAATCACGTTCGTGTGGGCGGGGCCTCTCTCTCTCTCTCTCTCTCTCTCTCTCTCTCTCTCTCTCTCTCTCTACCTCCCTTCCTGTCTTCCTCCATAGCTCCTCCCTTCTTTCACTCTGCATCTTTTAAAAAAAGAAAAAAAAAATAGGAATGAAGAAAAAAAAATGGATATGAATACAAATATGGATAAATATGGATGAAAAATGATAAATTATTTTCTAATACTACTACTACTATTACTAATAATAATGTTAAATTATAAGGGAAAATTATTCTGTAAACATAAAGAAATAAATACGAATATGAATAAAATATAATGTTAATGGTTAAACAGAATAACATGCTGAACAGCAGTGTTGGGGGTAACGCATTACAAGTAACGCGAGTTACGTAATCAGATTACTTTTTCAAGTAACTAGTAAAGTAACGCATTACTTTTTAATTTACAAGAGAATATCTGAGTTACTTTTTTTTCCAATTTATTGACTGACAGCTCTCCTGTCCCCATGTTGAGAGAAATCAGATGTTACTGTAGTTCTAAAATAAATATGAATATGCATTAATTCATTTCACTACTTGCTAATTCCAAAACTTAATTTTAGACCTAACGGAAGCTGGAGCCGTTAATAGCAGACTAATGCAGTTATTAATGCAGTTGCTAATTATTAATTAGTAAATTAATTTACTATTAATACCAAAACTGTAAGTTCATCTGCTTCAAAAACACTGATTTTACCTTAGTAGTGAGAAATGCCAAGTAGCTTTTAAGTAGCTAAACTGTTTTACTGATAAAATCGTTAGAGCAGCGTGTGTATGTTTCTGTGTGTGCGAGTGTGTGTCTGTACTGTATGTGTGTGCGTTTGAGTGGGAGAGAGAACGGCAGAAAGAGAGGATGCGCTTTCCGTAATAAATAAAATATGTGGTAAAAACATGGACATAATTTGTCATTTTTATCGTATTGTTTACTATATTTATTTGCTTGGTCAGTGTCATTGTGGGTTTTGGTTCTTTTGCTGTTGTTGGCTGTAAGGACCTAACTGAAATCATTTGGCGAAGTGATATGGACGTGCAATGCGGTCAAGACTTGCCTTGAAATACATTGCATACTGCACATGCATTTGCCTGAAAATAATTGCACACCTTAGAACATTCATCAGCCAATCAGTTTCAAGCATTCAACGACCCCCCCCCCCCCCCCCC
>NW_015505265.1:380066-382934 GCF_001515645.1 Sinocyclocheilus grahami | reverse complement strand
CCCACCCCCTCCCGTAGTATAAATATTTAAAATTATTTATAATTCTGTATAATAATCATTGTTTTTCTGACAGTGTTGTAAGTAACAGATGGTTACTCTATTTAATGCATAGAGGTAAGGTGGTACAGATTCTGTTTGTGCGTGGGTGTGTGTGTGTGTGTGTGTTTGACTGTGAGTGATGGTCTCTGATTCAGAAAGGCCCCAGATGTTCAGCTGTCCAGAGTCTGCCAGTCACCATCCAACTCTAACAGGACACGACAGAGCTGTCATCCCTGAACGCCTGCCAGTCAAACCGATGCTCGATGCGTTCCGGGGCGTATCTGTCACTATTTGTTTTGCCAAAGACTTGATGAGGAGAATGATAACTCTGAGTTTTACTTCTCAGTGAGGGCATGAGAATGAGTGTGCGTCTGTTTGGACTGTCTCTCTGTATACATATCTCGAGGCGTGTCACGGCTCCGCAGGTGCCCAGGCGTGTGATTGGACGGACTGTAAATGAGGCGGGATGACCTTGACCAAAAATCCTACATATTTTTATCACCTCTCATCACATTCAGAGTGGATAATAGTAATAGCCAAGCCATATATCACATTCTATGAACAGTGTTTTATGTGCATCTTTTATGTGCGACTGCTTTGTTTAATAAGCAGTTTTATAATTTAAATTAAAAATGAATCATTAAAATTGAATTCATCCAAAATTGAAAATGTTAATAACATTCAGAAAACTTAATTCAATAATGAATTATTGCATTAATTGTTTATTTTTATAATTATTATAAAACTAACATGAAAATAAAATCCTTTTTGCCTGTTAGTTGTAATATTAAAATTCACATGAAAATCCCCCTCCAAATAAATAAAACTTTAATTCTCTTTTCACAATCCAGTCAATTGCCAATGACTAAAATCAAGTTTCTTCCTTTTAATTATTCTTACACTTGGAAATACTTCACGTTACAGAAGTAAATAATGATAATATATTTATAATAATGATTATTAATTTTAAAATCAACATTAGGAGATTCACCTTTCACAATGAATAAGAAGTTTTCTGAAGTAAATAGTGATCTTATTCTATTAAAAATCAACGAGGAAAACAAAACAAAATTCTTTTCACAATCCAATCAATTTCCAATGAATAAAATCAAGTTCTGCCTTTTGTTTCATTGAAAATTTCACATTACAAGTAAAATTCAGAGATAAACCAGAATTACTTTTTTTTTTAATTCAGTTCACATAATGTCATGGACCAGGTGTGTGGAGGCAGGCAGGATGACGACAAGGATATTTAATGTAGCGACAACAAGGCAGAGAGACACAGACACACACACACACGGGGTAACATTCACAATAACCGACCAACTACAACACAAGAGACAGGAACAGATATAGGGCAGTTAACGAGGGACAGACAGGTGAGCACAATGAGGTGATTAACTAATAATTAGACGGGCTAAACCAACACAAGGGGAAGAAACCACAACAAACAGTCCACAGGGGTGTTACACATAATGCTGCCTGGATTTTGTTACACTCATATGAAAATCTTCATTTGAATGAAACCAATTATTTTCCCCCATCCAGTCTAAAGTTAGTGAGTTTAAACTCAGCCATGAAACTTTTTGACTTTATAATATTTGGCACAAACTATCTCTGGCTCTTTTTAATATGATGCTATAAGCTTCAGTAATACCTTCTGCCTTAACATATCAATATAGTCCCATCCCTGCAAGATTAGATTAAAATGCCCCAAGGAAACAAAATAAAACTTATTTCATGCATCTTGCACAATGCGGGTCAATGGGGAAAATCTCTTTTCACTTTCTTCCCCTGTCTTTTTCAACGTCTTTGTGTCTCTTAAGGCTACTTTTCGCTGCTTCACTTTAGTCCTCTTTCATATGGGTGATCCAGATTTGCTATTTCAAAGCAAAACATTTCATCATGCACTCGTTTCATGGTTGGGCAGTTTTTGGAAGCCAAAATTAATTCTCACCAAATCAGAGCTCCCTCTGTTTTTGCCCATCAGTTATTCATGAGATGCCAAACATGACCATATAAACACATGCCTGCACACACACACAGACGTTTGGGCATCTTAACACTCAACGTTACTGGCTGTGTTGACATATAAGCGTGATACAAGTGATAATGAGTCAGCTATGGGTGGATGGTTGTGCATGTGTGTGGGGATTATAATAAGTTTAGAAATACAGAATACAAATGAAAAGGCAGTGCATGATGGAGCACCTCATCATAAGCATTGAAAGGGAGGCAGGAAGGGAGGTGAGAGAAAGAAAAATAGTGGTAGAAAAAAGGAGTGTTGATTAAATGATATTGGTTTACGTGTGTGTGTGTGGAGGGCGTGTGTTTGAGGTCTTATAAGAATGCCGCCTGTGACTCGGAATACAAATGAACAGATCTGCAGGAAAAAATGAACTGCAAATGAGAGAAACCTTTGGCTAAGGCGAACCCATAACCCATCAGAGACTTTGAAATCTCTCTTGGTCTCTGTGCGAGGGGTTAACTCCAAGGTTTGTATGCCAGAGGGAGCTTGCGGAAGGGGAGAGCTGTATCCTCTTTGACCTTGGCTGGATGTTCTTCTGTTCACTTTGAAGTGTGCTGGTGCGCTCGGTTCGAGGAATCTAAAAAAGGGAAAATAAAATGCCCTCATGCTTGTTGTTCTTTATTTTGATTTTTTATTTAAATTATATATTTTTTTGCTTGTTTGTTTGTTTTTTGGCTTCAGAGGTAATTGCACGTCTGGGTGAAATCGACAACAATACTTGCAAATTTTAGTGACATAAATTGGTATATTTAACTTATAACATGTTAATACTTATATAATATATTAATATGTTATATATA
>NW_015505265.1:366606-379763 GCF_001515645.1 Sinocyclocheilus grahami | reverse complement strand
CATACATACACACACACTTACACACATTGATACCTGATACTGATGCCTCATATTAAGTGGACTTTATAAACATTATCACATTCAGTGGAATTTATCAAATAGAACGTATTATAAAATATAAAAAATGTTACATATAAAATATTTTAAAATAAAAATGTAATTACATTTATTATTTGTAATGATGACCACAACAGAACAGGAGATATATATATATACTGTATATATATACATACACACACACACACACACACACACACACACACACACACACACACACACACACACACACGCACACATAAATAAAAGCTGTCAATCTATTAAAAGAACTAATTAATCACACATTTTTCTGTAATTGTGATTAATCACATATTAATATAAAATATTTATAATGTCATCTTTTTACACTGAATCTCCCAATTAATGTAGAAATAACACAAAGATGGTATATTTTACATAGAAGACCAGTATCAATGACACCAATACTGCTACCGATGTCTCTATTAAATGCATTTTCCCTCAATTTTAACCATTGATTAGCATTATATTATAATTGAAAGCCATCATTTTAAACATTTAATAGGCTTTGAAAAATATAACAACTTTTAATTGAAGTGAACTTAAAACATTTTTCACATAAACTATAAATTGTATATTCATAAACTATAAATTGACGATATATTCATCTTTATTCTAGCAACAGAAGTTAATCAGTGAAGAGCAGTGAGTGATTTATTTTTTCTTTTGCTCTTTGATTTATATCAATGACCCAGATTGCAGCAGGTTTCACTTTAAAAGCAACTCTGTCACTTTAAAACCTGGTGCACATGACGCGGATCTGACACACGTCTGATTTTCTCCCGTTCTTTACGGTCATTTAGGAGTATTTAGGTCACTCGCCAAAAATGGGCATTTTTGACATAATTTTGTGTGATTTTGTCTGCTGAAGCATGAAACAGAACTCAATAAGCTACTGGTGCGCTGTCTGAAGCGGCTTTCTGTGCGTGTTCACGTGTCGGATGCCTGTGTTCACAGAGAACTGCTTCATAGACAGGTATAACAGATAGGCTATAACATCCTTATGTTGTCTACACTAATCGGAGATTCTGTTTAAAAATGTTTATAATTACACATTTTTATTCAGCTTGACTGGGCTTAAAAATATATGTGAAAAATCCACTAGTATGTATGATAGAGAACTTTTTGCATTCACTCAGTTCAATATTGGGTATGCTGAAAGTGGTCTGGGTTTGATTAAGTGTGAACTCCACTGGCAGCACAGCGTGGCAAAACGACTTAATTTGGAGACAAATTACATCACTTTTATACCATTAAACCATATACCATTTTTTTCCCCTAGATATGAGAGCATTATGAGTTTTTTATAGCTTTTCAAGTCAAACACACTTAAATCAATCAGAACAGCACACCAACACACCAAAAGCAATTTTTACCTAAGCAATGGTCTGTGGTGGCGCATGAGACATAGTTTTTAAAAGGAAGCTGAGGCGGCATCAGTCAGGAGCGGGAATGTCTCCTGGGATGACATGACCTGTAACAGGCACATTATATACGCATACAAGCACACAGATCCAGGATAACACTTACAGATGCATTATGTAGTCAAAAGGCTGCTTTACAAAACTTACAGTTTTTAAAATCTTTTGCTTAATGAAAACAGTTCATCATAATTTGTTGGTTGCACAATTCATTATATTCATTTAAGACGCTGGAGGTTGTGCTTGGTAATGAATAATTACACTGCAAAAATCATTTTTCTTAATCATTTTTTTTTGTCTTGTCTTCCAATAACAATTGAAACATCTTAAAACAAGATAAATTAGTTTTTTAAAGGAATAGTTCAACCAAAAATGAAAATCTACTCAACCTCAGGCCATCCAATATGTAGATGAGTTTGTTTCTTCATCAGAAAATATTTGGAGAAATTTAGCATTACATCACTTGCTCACCAGAGGATGCTCTGCAGTGAATGGGTGCCGTCAGAACGAGAATGAAAACAGCTGATAAATACATCACAATAATCCACAAGTAATCCAGACTCCAGTCCATCAATTAACATCTTGTGAAGTGAAAACCTGTGTGTTTGTAAGAAACAAATCCATCATTAAAGTGTTTATAACCATTGAGTCCTTTGTCCATAATATTGCTTTCTCCAGTGAAAAAGTCTTCTTGTCTAAAATATGCACAGATCAAACACAATTTACAAGCGAAAACAGTCCAAAGCAAGTTCTAAACAAATATGTCGGTGGATTTTGAGGTGAGAGGACAACAATGGATGGGCTTTTTCACTGGAGGAAGAATTATTGTGGATTATGGACTGGTATTTTGGCCAGAAGCGATGATTTAAAGTTAGAATGCCTTAATGATGGATTTGTTTAGATCTTTAGATTGTTTTGACTACTAAAAAAAAAAAAAAAAAAACCTTAAGGACACATGTATCATGATCATCTTGAGATGTTTTCTGAATAGTGTGAAGTAAATGAATTATTTCAGTTGGATCAAAGCAGCACTGTGGCAGATAGGAATGTTTTTGTCTGTACTTGTGGGAAAATGCTCTGCTTCCTGCAGTGTTGATATAATTGTACTTGTCGCATATGCAGGTACTCACATACAGCCTCATCCACAGCAGAGCCAATCTGGGGAGACAGGAAGTCTTGCTTTGCCCAAAGTCCTCTGGGGATGTTGTCAAATATTAAATTGTCTCCCTTTAATGAGGTCACGTACTGTGCTGTGTCCCATGGGAGAAGCTCTGTGTTGGCACCCACATACACATACACT
The DNA here is from genome assembly GCF_001515645.1 of Sinocyclocheilus grahami. NCBI lineage: Eukaryota > Metazoa > Chordata > Actinopteri > Cypriniformes > Cyprinidae > Sinocyclocheilus > Sinocyclocheilus grahami. The sequence goes on along the minus strand of NW_015505265.1, from coordinate 376,967 downwards.
AAGTTGTAGTCTTTTTAAAATTGCAAATCAAATCCTGCTTACTTTGACTTTATCCAAGTAGCCATGCCCCTCCCATGAAGTTTATCTCTGTGGAATTCTTCTCAATGGAAATGTAATAAGAGGAGAAAAAGACTGAACATATAAAGATAGGCTAGAAATCTCTGAACAGTCATGCATCTGATTCTCCATCCACATTAATATAATATTTCTGAAAACATAAAGATAACTTCCTTCTAGTCTACTGAAAACTGGGGTTTTTGAAAACGGCTTCCAAAAGAACCTCTTCAAAAAAAATAAAAGCATTGACATTTAACACTTCTTTTGTCCATCTTAGGTAAGAAGTTCTGTCGAGGTTGTTCTTCTACAGATGTTTTCTGTTCTCTTAAACTTGCAGAGTTCTGTCTCTGGTTTACAGCTGTCATTGATTTTTCCCATTGACAAGTGATTTGACTTTCATTGTTGACCTGATGTAGCGTTGCTAATTCCAAAACTTAATTTTAGACCTAGTAACGGAAGCTGGAGCCGTTAATAGCAGACTAATGCAGTTATTAATGCAGTTGCTAATTACTAATTAGTAAATTAATTTACTATTAATACCAAAACTGTAAGTTCATCTGCTTCAAAAACACTGATCCATCACACAAAACTTTCTGCAGTTTTAGATTTTCAAAAAAATTAATTCTGTATGATTTATAAGCTTGTTTCCTCATGGGGACCAAAACAATGCCCCCACAAGATCAAACTTTACTGCTATTACTTTACTTGTGGGGACATTTGGTCTCCATAATGTAGGGAATACCTGGTACACACACACACACTCACACAAAAGTCAGCACCTGTTCTGTACTTTATGTTCTTTTGAGACTCTTTGTAGCAGCTGCATATAACTTATTTATTCAATCAAAACCTGGTATATATGGCTATTTATTGCACAGCCCCCTGGAATACTTTGGTCAATTGCAGTATTCAGTGATCTAATAATTCTAATATTGAGTTCTTGTGAAAATCACAATTTAATTATAATTATAAAACTTTTTTTTGCATTGCAGCTACATATCAAAGAATTACCTACCATATGCTCCCTGTCTGTAGATTACCTTTTGTGGGGTTTTGATCGTCAGGATACATTTGGTGTGAATGCTTTTTGATCTAAACCGATCTGAATAATGAATGAAAAGAGGTCCATCTGCCCATCACGTCAAGACAAGACAACTACACCAAGGTTACCCTGGTGAATGTCTTGAAAGAATCAGTGAGAATCAAGTCTTTGACATGCTCTTGAGAAAAGGTTAAAAGAAAGAAAATCACCCCTTCTTTAGCGTTGAAAGCTTTGCTGGAGATCTGTGCTGTGGGAATATATAACGGTTATACTCTTAATACAGCATGTCAAGAGACTTCTCTTTTGGAAAATGGTAACTCCTTTAGATAGAGCTCATCACCCGTTTTACTTGAAAGAGTGTTTCTAGAGAGATGTTTCACCTGGTACACACACACACACTCACACAAAAGTCAGCACCTGTTCTGTACTTTATGTTCTTTTGAGACTCTTTGTAGCAGCTGCATATAACTTATTTATTCAATCAAAACCTGGTATATATGGCTATTTATTGCACAGCCCCCTGGAATACTTTGGTCAATTGCAGTATTCAGTGATCTAATAATTCTAATATTGAGTTCTTGTGAAAATCACAATTTAATTATAATTATAAAACTTTTTTTTGCATTGCAGCTACATATCAAAGAATTACCTACCATATGCTCCCTGTCTGTAGATTACCTTTTGTGGGGTTTTGATCGTCAGGATACATTTGGTGTGAATGCTTTTTGATCTAAACCGATCTGAATAATGAATGAAAAGAGGTCCATCTGCCCATCACGTCAAGACAAGACAACTACACCAAGGTTACCCTGGTGAATGTCTTGAAAGAATCAGTGAGAATCAAGTCTTTGACATGCTCTTGAGAAAAGGTTAAAAGAAAGAAAATCACCCCTTCTTTAGCGTTGAAAGCTTTGCTGGAGATCTGTGCTGTGGGAATATATAACGGTTATACTCTTAATACAGCATGTCAAGAGACTTCTCTTTTGGAAAATGGTAACTCCTTTAGATAGAGCTCATCACCCGTTTTACTTGAAAGAGTGTTTCTAGAGAGATGTTTCTGGGGTATGCTGTCCTTGTGAAACAGCAGGACTGTCAAGAGAACTTTTCTGCTTTTGAGGGCATGTGTTTGCAAGACTCTCTGATAACTTAATCTTATGTCGAGCCGTGTTTAAGCCTGGATTTGGATTTTGTTGGAGAAAAACTGCAGGAAAGAATTATCACAAATGCTGTCTTCAATATCTCAGCTGTTTCTACTAGAGCATTGGAGGAAATAGAGAGCGGTGACTTTTTGCTTAAAATTATGTGAAATATAAAAAAACTTTTTATTTCAGCTAGTTGCCAATGCAGCATTTCTCATTTTCAGTTAGTTTAATTTGATGTACCAAAATAAATTTAATCACAGCTCTCTCTCTGTCTTTCTCTGATATTACCATTTTAAATCTTATACTATTTTTTATAAATAAATAAATAAATGAAAATACTAAAAACTAGAAGCTATTTTTAGACAGCAATTTAATTTAAGCATTACAACATTATAATATGAAAAATAGATATTTATTTTTAGATTTTATATATCATTTAACAGTGCTATTTGTAACGGGGCTGACGAGACGTGAGACGTGTGGATCCATCTGCAAGCTTTATTTAAAGAGATGTGGTATAACAGGCAGGGTCGAACAATGGCAAACAGGTATATGGCGGGCAAAAACACAAGAATAGTCCTAGGGCTAGCGTAGGTCACCGATCGGCAGACAGAATCACAGGGGCGAGACGAGAGGGAGAAATCCAGGAAAACAGGCAAAGATCAGAAACTGCAAAAACAGGCAAGGCAAAACAAGGAAAACACGGAGACTCAGAAAGGGGTTCAGGCTAAACAATACTCAGACGAGAATGGTGGTTTGAGTGGGTATTATATAGTGATTGAGGTGATAAGAAACAGCTGTGTGCAATGAGTGCAAGCAGTGCAGTGTATGATGGGATATGTAGTCCGGGGTGCTATGCAACAGTTTGTGTTGTGCGAGAGTCAATGTAAAGGAAAAGGTGACCTCTGGTGGTGAATAAACGGAAGTCCATGGACCGAATTCGTGACACTATTAAATTATTAGTGTTTTTTTACACGATTAGCTGAGCTGTTAAATAATGGCAATCTAAAAGTAAAAATAATGAAAATTAGCATGCATACAAGTATTTAGATATACAATTTTGGTTGCATCTCACATTTTTCTCATGAGAGCAAGATCAGAACAATCTCATTTTTTTTCAGAAAAATATCTCAACCATGTGCTTAGGTTTGCCAAGATATCAAAGTTTAAATAAAAATCTGACATTTCAATATGAACTCTAGCTATAAAAGATCAACCTGTGAGCAAGAAAATATTTTTCCTGGAATGTACGGACTGTAAGAAACCATTAGTCAAGCAGTGACTATATGACAATAGAATGAGGGTCATCCCATTATACATTAAAAAATTTTAGGCATTTAGCGTGCCTGACCGTGTTTGTATGAGTGAGTGTTTGTGTATGTCTTTTCTTTCAGCTTTCTATTTATTTTTGTTTGCTCTCTCTTCATTCAGTGTTAGTTTAGTACTTCGTTTTCAGAGCTGTCAGATTTTGCATGCTTTTGAACTCTAATTTGATTATAAGCAAACAAAAATGTGCTGAATGCTTCGCTAACCCCCTTATCTAGCGGCAAACAGTAATTATTGTGCATTTGTTCTATTTGACCTCTGAAGAATAACTAATTCTCTCAGCTGTAACTAAACATGTCTACGTGAACACAAAAGGGTGATGGGATATTTAAAACAATTTAATCTGCTTCTATACGGCTTTTTACTTTGTCTTTGTTCCTTAAACTAGCCAATACAGGCATGTGTCTGGCAGGATGTTCAAAGTGCTTTTTGCTTTGCTAAGCATTTTTACTATGTGGTTGTTTAAGGGTCCAAGTCCCTCCTTCAATGTAAACAGTTTCTAGTGAAATTCTTAAAAATATACCATGTTTTTACGTTCACATTTTTCCTAAAGGTAGAGATGTAAACTTCAGCAGAGAAAAATAAGGGACACTCTCTGTTTCTTTATACCACAAGCCATTTGAGATTGAAGAAAACTGTTGGTGGCAGGTGACAACTGACCACTTTGTAAAGAAAAATGAAATCCTGCAGAGTCACAGTGTGTGCCTGCAGCTATATGTGTGTATAAAAAGATTTGAAATTGACTGAAATATGTGCTCAGATGCATCGGAGATGCAGTCACTATGCTTAAATTTTAATTTAATATTGATTTTAAAACCATACTGTACTACAGTTTACAATTTACCTTGGCAATTTATAACACTGGATACATACAATTTCTATGAATTACTATTTATTTGAGGTATTTTACATAATTTAACTTTAAATCCATATATCCAACAAATCCAGTGTAAAATGTACATCAGTGAACTGCCGAAAAAACCAACTGAAAGTACAGGTGCATCTCAATAAATGTCGTGGAAAAGTTCATTTATTTCACTATAACTAAAAGTGTGAAAAGCATGAAGGTGCAAAAAAGCTCAGTCTGTTCTTTTCCTTTCTTTTCTTTTGTAGTATAACACCCAATATTAAAGATCTCACACATCTGTCTTCTTCAATTTGATTTCTATTCTAATATGTCATTTTTGGCATTGATGCTTGAATGTGAAACTGATCAAATCTGAAATACTGAAGCCATATCTCAGCTTCATGCTAAAGTACGGAACGGACTGCATTAAACAGAACTGCATAATTCAGAATGCAATTCTATTTTCTTAAATAGTATACATTTAGTATGTTTGTGGCTGGTTGGTAATATATTATATTAACATTTTAAAATGTTTGGAGTCTATGTTATTGTAAGGTACATCATTTGAGGAAAAAAATGTACTGGTGTAAAATATTATAAATAATTTTATAAACATTTTTATTATATAAATATATAATATTAGCTAGCTAGCTAGCTAGATTATACAATATTACAAAAAGATAAATAGAGTATAAAATATTTTAATTAAATGTAATGAAAATCATAATTGAATAATTAAATTGAATAATAAATGTAATAAAAAAAATTGAGTTTCAAGATGCAGCTTCATTTATTTTAGTTTCAAGTAATTTATTCAATTATTATTTTAATTACATTTAATTTCAAAATATTTTAATAAAATATTTTAGAGTTTGAAAATGCAGCTTTGTTTATTTTTTGTTTAAAATAATTTATTACATTATTTTTTATTACATTTAATTAAAACATATTTTAATTAAAATTCTGGAGTTTAAAATGCAGTTTTATTTATTAATTTTTGATTAAATGTAATAAAATAATAATTGAATAAATTACTTTTAAAACATGTTTAATTAAAAAATTAAAAAATGCTTTAATTAAAATTTCTGGACTTTGAAAATGCATTTTTATTTCTTTAATTAAATGTAATGAAAACAATAACTGAATAAATTAAATTAAAAATAAATTAAACTGCATGTTCAAACTCCAGGATATTAGACTTTGGTCAATTTTTTATTTTAATTTCGGTGCATCACTAGAATAAATGTGTGTTTGAATGTTAGACATTGTGTCTTTATTTGGCAAATAACGTTTCTCATGTCTTATATAAGCCCTGGAGTTTGCACAGTTCAGGTAACACAGGCTGATGATTCTATCAATAATGTTTGTACTTTCCGTTTCACAAATTGTACTCTTCCTGCTTTAAGTTCTTTTGAGCAAGCTATAGTCCTTCACAGAGAGATTTCCTGGTCGCAAGGCACTTTTAAAGTGGTGTGTGTTTGTGTGTGTGTGTGTTGTTTCCCGTTCCCTTGAGAATCTTCTGCCTCCACTTTATTGAAATGTCACTGATCACCCTGTCTCCGCTGCGTGAATCTGTGTGATGTGTGTATGCGCGTACAAGTGTGTGTGTGTGTGGACAGCTTGTGCCAGAGTTCACTGAAATGTTTGTGTGTGTTTGATGTGTAAATGTCACTGATCACCCCATTTCTTCCACCTGATTACCCATGCTTGCTTCTACCTGTCTGTGCACTCAGATCTTCTCTGTGGGTAACTGTATCCTAAGGCCAGAGGAAAAGACTGGTGCATTATGGGTGGGGGGGTCACTTAACTCCCCAAAACTGTTTGACTGTGCTGGGAGCGCATGCGGCTGTCACACCGTCTCATTATACAGGAACCACAAAAAAGGTCAGATCACAGGGTGCTATGATCCTCACATTGTGTATTTGGGTCTGGAAGAAATACAGTTTTGCCTCATTAAGTTCGGCACCAAGTTCCTTTCATGTGAGATGAATGCGGTAATCGTCCATTGAGTTAAGGATTAAAGGTGTTAGAGTAAAGTTTCAGTCAAACAATGATAGTAACTGGAGAGTTATTAGTTATCATTTAGTGATGCTTTATAACTATTAATGTTATTCTTGCTAATCAGTCATTGACAAATAAGAGTGTCCATGATAAAAAAGGAAAATCTTTTAATCTAGCTCGTCAAGATGTTTTTAAAAATGAAACTGAATCCATGAATTATCTTTGTCTTCTCATAATTTGTTCTATTTATCTATTGACTTTTCCCCTGCAGGTTGGTTGCAACAGTGTTATTTTAGTACCACTGAAATACTATTCTAGTGTTTTTGTTTTTTTTGTTACATTTTTTTATGTGTTTTTGTTATTTTAATTTTTTTTTGTTTTTTTATGTCTTTTTATTAAGTTTTTATTTATTTGGTTTAAGTTACTTAAACTATAGAGAGAAAATTGAGAAATGTTGCCTTGGCAATTAGTTGAAATAAAGTTATTTATAAATAATATTTTTTATTATTTATAGTAATTAGTTATTAGTTATTAATAAATAAAAATATTTGTAAAAAAATAATAGATGTTCTTTTCAAGAATTTACTTTTTATTATTTTTTGTTATTAATTATTACTTTTTATGAATTTATTTTTGAATCTATTTTTTTAATTTGTATTTTTTTATATTTATTTTTAACTTTATGTTCCCCCTAAAAATGATACAGTTAATTTGATTAGTAGTAAAATATTAAATTTAAAGTGTAACTTTATGGACATGAATGGCTGCTAGTTTTGCCTGGGCAAACATCACTCTTTTTTTCAAAAGATTTCACAAAAATCTTGTTAATACTTCACATTTCTATTCTGTCGTCTTTGTGCATTTAAGCAAAGCTCTTAGTGGCTCCAGGAGGGCTGTTTCTGCAATTAGTCTTTTTTTTTTTTGGATGAAAGCGTTTGCTAAATGTTGAGTAATTTACTAACAAGTGTGATGGGAGCCACTGAGGCATTGGCCTTCAGCTTCACAAGAACTGACTGAAGTCATTTTATCCAGCTGAGATTGTATGAGCAACATCTAGCTGCTTTCTGAGATACCTTCTTTTGCCTAAATCCTAAGACAGCATGTACTGTATACATATATAACATACAAAGCATTTCCAGGACACATTCCAATGAGCTGTGAATAAATACATCAATTGTGGATGTAGTGGAGTAAATAATTTTAAATATAGTTTACATTTTGCAAAGACTTAAATAATTAAGCAGTTGAGTTTTGCTATATACTATACGTCAGTATACTTTTACTGTATGTCCAACTTTATATAAAGAGCTGGGCGATAATATAGTTGACATTTTGTGACAATATAAACAATCAAGCAGTTGATATTTGCTGTACAGTATACATTGCTTTACGTTAGTATACTGTATGTATAGATATACAGTATATACCCAACTTTATATATTGAGCTTTGTGATATTATATTTTACATTTTGCAACAAAATTGTATTAGCTGAATTTTCAACGTTTTATTTCTAATGTGTTTTTAAGTAGTATGGACTTATAATATCAGCTATTTATTGGTTATTAACCGTGTGTTAAATGTTTTACTGATATTTTCCAGAATTTCTAAAAAGTATCAACAAAAATAGTTTTCAAATTTAAGATCAAATATTATATAAAACTATTGAATGTTTTATTCAAGTATCACATTGTTAGCTTAGCCACATGCTGGAGTCTGGATGTTGTTAAATGCTATCATCAAATTCTGTTGGAATCAATTGTAAGTTGATTTTTGTGTACGCTTCACGTCAGTATTGCTCTTTTGCTGCTACTTGAAAAGCATTCTAAAATGACCACTGCTTTATGCAACAGATCTTACAGGGAATGTATGTCTTGTGAATGTGCAATCAGTTTAATATGACCAAAGACCACATGGAATGTTTGTATCTTTATAACTTACAATATTCATGTAGTGTGAAATAACTGTGCAATACTGACATGAAGGTGACTTATTTTTTTTGACAAATATGAGTCTTTCCTTTCACATTAACTGGGTGTCTAGGGGCGTAAGTGTGTATTTGCAGATTTTCTCAGAATTATATTCCATATTTATTATGGCCTAAATGTTTTTGCCATAGCCCAAGGACAGTCCTTGAAGTCGCTATGAAAGCTTTGTTTCCTTTTTCGTTTGAGCATCCTGACTTTATATATGGTTCACAATTTTGGGGTTAGTAAGATTTTTTGGTGGAGAAATATATACTTTTATTCAGCAAGGAGGCATTCAATTGATCAAAAGTGACATTAAAGCATTTTACACTGTTACAAAAAAAAATCAATCAAATCAGCAAAATCAATTAAAAAAAGCGTTTCATCACAAGAATAAATTACATTTTAAAATATATTTAGATATTAAACAGTTATTTTAATCTGTAATAATATTTCACAATATTACTGTTTTTACTGTATGTTTTACTATATTTTTGATGAACTGAATGCTCTTTCAAAAACAATAGAAAATTCAAATTTGTGTGTGTATACAGTGCCCTTCATTAATATTGGCACCCTTGGTAAATATGAGCAAAGGTGGCTGTGCAAATATATCTGCATAGTTTATACTTTTGATCTTTCATTAAAAAATTTACAAAATTCTAACCTATCATTGAAGTAAAACAATGGAACGTGGGGGGGTCTCATTATGAAATTAATGTTTTTTTCTCTATTTCATGTTGGCCACAATTATTGGCACCCAGTTATTGCAATGTCCTTTTCCCAAGATAACAGCTCTGAGTTTTCTCCTATAATGCCTGATGAGTTTGGAGAGCACCTGACGAGAGATCAGAGACCATTCCTTCATACAGAATCTCTCCAGATCGTTCAGATTCCCAGCTTCATGTTGGTGCTTCTTCTCTTCAGTTCACCTCACCGTTTTTCTATAGAGTTCAAGTCAGGGAACTGGGATGGCTTTGCAGAAGCTTCATTTTGTGCTCTGAGACACATTTTGTGTGTTGATTTTGATGGGGGTTTTTTTTGTATTTTTGTCCTGATGGAAGATTCAACCACGGCCCATTATACGATTTCTAGCAGAGTCAGTCAGGTTTAAATTTGAAGAGTTCAGATACAAAAGTCTCTAAGTGCCATCTGAAATTTTCTTCTAAAATTTGCATTTTTATCAGGCTCCTGTTTAGGTTCAGTAATTTTACTTTAATGGCAATGTATAGGTCCTTTTCTATTCCATTAAAGTGAAGTAACTGAACATAAATATAGGAGCCTGATAAAAATGCTCATTTTAGATGAAAATTTCAGACGGCACTTAGAGGCTTTTGCATCTGAACTCTTCATTTTTTTTTTCTTTTTCTGAACATGTGACTGGGACAGTACATTACATTTGATTAAAAAAAAAAACTTTGAAGACTTTGCCTCATTTTCATTTTCACTGATTCTCACATTCTGTAGTCTCTGATGAGATTCTCAAAACATTTGCTGAAGATGGGTGTCGTTCAAACACATGATTTTAGTTTTCTTTGGTATGGGCACAATGATGGATTTTTTAAAGCATGAGGGAACCACAGACAGAGAGAGGGAAAGGTTGAAGATGTGTGTGAAAACGACTGGCAAGTTGCCCACGCAAGCTCAGAGTACATGGCCTGCGATGCCATCTGGACTGCAGCCTTGTGGATATTCACCCGTCGGAAGGATAGGCACAGACGGAGAACATATTAACCGCTTCTGCATAAAGATCCAGCAGTATATTTAACTGTGGGCATGGGGTACTTTTTATCCTTGTTGCACAAACCCCATCTGGTGGGTTTGCTGCCAAAAAGCTCTATTTTTTTTTAGTTTCCTCTGACCATAGAAGCCAGTCCCGTTTGAAGTTTCAGTCATGTCTGACAACTGAATATGCTAGAGTTTTTGGATGAGTGAGGAGGATTTTTCTTGAAACCCTCCTGAACAACATGTGGTGATGTGT
>NW_015505265.1:340019-366379 GCF_001515645.1 Sinocyclocheilus grahami | reverse complement strand
TTTGTAATATCTTTAGTTGATTGGAACTTTTTTATTATTGCTCTGACGGTGGAAATGCGGAAATGCAGTGCTTTAGCTCTTTTCTTAAAACCACTTTCTTTTTTGCGAAGCTCAACAATCTTATATATTATATAACTATATAACTATGTTTTTACTCCTTGTGATGGATGATTAAGGGAATTTGGCCTTTGTGATCTCTCATATTTATATTCCTGTGAAACAGGAAGTCATGGCTGGACAATTTCATGCTCCTAGTCACCCTGGTGTGCTAAAAACTAAATATGTATGGGAATATACTTTAGAGATATTTTACTCATAAGAATTTCTAGGGGTGCCAATAATTGTGGTCAACATGTATTGGAGAAAAACTATTATTTTATAATGAGATCCAACCCCCCACCCCCCCACTCTCAATTGTTTTACTTTAATGAAAGGTTAGAATTTTGTGAATTTTTTGAATGAAAGATCAAAAAGATAACGATGCAGATTTATTTTCACAGCCGCCTTTGCTCATATTTACCAAGGGTGCCAATATTAGTGGAATTTCATAAGAGAATAAGAGATATTTTTTTCCCTCATATAATGAGATGTAATTTAAATGTGTACTCAAGCACAGTTATCTGTCTCGAAATGGCCAAATATTTGCTGATGAATCAGCCTGGGTGATATGTTGGTCATTAATCACAGTAGTATTTGGCCACAATGGTGAGACTGGACTGTTTGAAATATCATGCTCAGCACTTTATTCTTACACTCAGAGCGTGCTTTCATTCATGCATCATAATTAGCTATCTTTGCAATTTTAGATTAGTTTAACTGTTAATTATATATCGAAATTAAGCATGGGTTTTCATTCTGTTATTGATGTTCTCTTTACAGACATCGCTCCGTACTTTAAAACCGAGGCAGGGGGTGCACAGACACACCTGGAGGGGAACAGACTCGTGCTCACCTGTCTGGCTGAGGGCAGCTGGCCGCTGGAGTTCAAATGGATGAGAAACAGCACAGACATCACTAAATACACACCAGAGTACAGGTAATAATCAACACATATTGTGTCTGCACGTTTAGACTTAAATATTTAATTGATTTAGCTGTTTATATCTCTTATCCAAAACCATGCAACAGGGAAACTCCTTCTGAAGCAAGATCATTAATCACACTAAAATGGGCTGTAACATCTGATCTTTGAGGAGCTATTCAAGATCATGAAGTCTGCATAAAACAGCAAAACATTAAACCCCCAATTCACAAATCTCACATTTTTATTTCATGGGATTTTTAAAGTAGTTTGTTGCACTATTTTGGTATAAGTAACCATTATCTTAACTGGCACCCATGTACCGAGGTCATTGGATTCTGGATTGTACTGCACAAAATAGTGCTACAGTATAAAAAACTAATATAGACAGTGCTGTGTCCTTTGGGATCTCATTTGTCCTGTTCCCTTCTTTGGTCTCTTTCTCTTGTCTGGTCATCCATATTTGACCCCTCGTGTTTTGGAGACATTATTATTACAGTGACCTCTGAGTTGTGTATAATAAAGAAATGGTGTATAATAAGAACAGTGTTTCAAGATGAGGTCTATTTTCATTCCTTTTTTTAAAAGCTAAAAAATTTGACTTTAAAGGGATAGTTCACCCAAAAAAGAAAATTCAGTCATCATTTATTCATCCCTATGAACCTGTATGAATTTCTTTTTAATGCTGAACACAAAAGAAGATATTTTGGAGAATGTGTAAAACCAAACAGTTGATGGTAGCCATTGACTTCCGTAGTATTTTTTGCCATACTATGGAAGTCAGTGACCGGCTACCATCAATTGTTTGGCTGAAATGTTGCCATGAAAACAGTAATAATTGCCTCATGTTTTTCTAAACAGGGTTATCATAATTATCTACTAAAACTAATACTATTAAAACCATTTTTGTTAACTGAAATAAAGCTGAAAAAACTCAAATCTAAGTATTAGATGAAAAAAGTAAAAAAAAAACGAAACAAAAATGAAAAATGTTGTCTTGGCAACTAACTGAAATAAAACAAGTTTATGTTAAAGAACCAATTTTTTTTTTTAAAGCTATATATAAATATAAAAAAAGCTACAACTAATAAAAGTGATAAAAGCACATTACAAAATGACTAAAACTTAAACAAAAAAATTTAAGTGAACTGAAAAAATAATGATGAGAGCTAATTCAAAAATATGAATAAACACCACAATAATATATAAATATTACATAATATAAATAACACCGGTCGAGTGCTTTTTAGAAAAGTTGAAATGAGAACAATTAGAACTTTTGCAATTAACTGAAATAAGATTAAGTACTAAAATTACTCAAATTAATATAATAAAATAAATTACAGCTATAAAAAAAGAAAACCGATTAAAAAAGGCTAAAGCACATAACAAAATTACTAAAACTTAAAACGAAATATAACTATAAAAAAAATATAGCTAAAAAATTTAATTATAAAAATGACCAAAGCACATGACAAAATTGCTAACTGAAAATACAAAAAAATAAAAGCTAATTCAAAATATCAATAAATACCATAATAGTATTTTCAATATTGATAATAAACCAGCATATTGGATCATGTGACTCTGAAGACTGGAGTAATGATGCTGAAAATTCAGCTTTGATCACAGCAATAAATTGTATTTTTAAATATATTCAACTAGAAAACCAGTCATTTAAATTGTAATAATATTTCACAAGATTACTGTTTTTACTGCATTTTTGGTCAAATAAAAGCAGCCTTGATGAGCAGAAGATACTTCCGTAAAACACATTATAAATCTTGCTGATCCCAAACTTTTGAACAGCAGTGTACATATTACATAACATACATGATATCTTATATTATGTACAATTCTACTAGGGTTTAAGCAATTAAGCAACAGAGAATCACACCTTACATTTTTTTATATTTTGATTTTATTTTTACATTTTAAGTATAATATCAAAATATCAATAAATACCATAATAGTATATAAATAATCAAAAATAAATAACATGCTGCTAACATCATACTTCATTGATATCAGTTGTGAGTTTAGTCTTTTAATAATAATTAATAATAATACTCTTTTTCTATTAACTGAAATAAAGCTGAAAAATATTTAAAACTTAAAAACAAAACCACTTTGTTGATATGATTTGTGAGATGTGTGAATGTCACTTAGGTTACTGCTGATGTAGCCAGTATGCAGGACAGCTGATTAGGGTTCTCATCAGTTATTGACGGGTTATTGTGTGGTGCAGCCCATGGAGCGGAGCTCTCTGAAGAACAGCGACGTCCTCATCCTAACAGGCCTGACCCGGACCCCACCGCCAACCCGGATGGCATGCTGGGAGGATTCTGCAGCAACCTGGGTGAGTTTCACACACCTGCCGGATCCGGTGTGTTAGGTAAGAGTGCGTCTGACTCCGAGTATGTCTGGGTGCTTTCTCTCTCCTCAGCCATGACGATCCGTGCCGGTGCCGTGGTATTCGTCCGGGGTCATCTGTGACCTGCTGCAGTGTCTGTATCAGTTCATGGACTCGGCTGACCTGGGCAGCACCCCCTTCTACTTCATCTCCCCCGTGGCCAGCGGCTCGCTGGAGTTCTCGCAGATCTTCGCAGAATGGGACGATCGCAAGCGGCTCGATGCAGTTGCTTCCAGTAATGTGGTTGATTTAAAATATTATAGTTGCTACAGATATTATTTTGGTCACAGTTTCAGTCATCACTGCCGTTGCAATGATTCTATAGTGACTATTTTTTTCTTGTTCATCGGCTAGAATATTGTGGGTTTTGTCCTATTAAATACATTTATAATATAATAATAAAAAAATGTAATTATATTTAATATTTAGAATTTTTCTTTTTAATCAGCTAGATATTGTGTTTTATCAAAAACATCTGTAATATAATGATTAAATAATTTTTTTTAAATTGGTATTTTTTCTTGTTAATCAGCTAGACATTGTGAGTTTTGTTTTATCAAAAACATATGTAATATAATTTAATATAATATAATGATTAAATAATTACAAATTATATTAATATTAATATTTTTTCTTGTTAATCAGCTAGATATTGTGAGTTTTGTTTTATCAAAAACACCTGTAATATGATATATTATTATTATTATTATTATATAATTAATAACTTATTATAAAAATGTATTAATTAAAATTAAATAGATTTTTTCTTGTTCATTGGCTAGATTGTTGGTTTTGTTTTATTGAACACATCTGTAACACAATTAAAATATAATTAATAATTGAATATTAAAATTAATAAAATATAAATATTTAATAATTTTTTTCTAGTTAATCAGCTATATATATTCTATATATAGAATAATACAATATAATTAAATATTAAATTAACAGAATAAAATTAATAAAATCATGTAATTAATTTTATTTGTTTGCAGTTCATTGTCATATTGTGGGATTTGACTTATTAATGACATCTGTAATATTATTAATAACTGAATATTAATTTAATTATATGTACCACTCCAGAAATGTCTTTAAAATGTTTTTTTTTTTCCATAATAGTCACTGGAAGCGTCACTGAAGTTCATTGGTTTGATAATATGCTGGCAGATAATATGGTTACCATGGTAACTGTTCATTATTGCTGTGATATTTCCATAGAAGTGCTCAATAATAGCTCATTCTCTTAGCAGTCTAAGGTCTATCTGCTGAGCCGCCTTTTCCTCACGCAGAGGTACCAAAAAAACGGCAAAATCCTCAAAAGGCATCCCTGTATGGACACATACCTGTTTGTCATGTGCTTGGTTTCTGCAGCTGATTCAGACCAATGAACTGAAGCATTACCCCAGCATTCATGGAGATTTCAGCAGTGAGTTCCGGCAGCCGTGTGTGGTGTTCACGGGTCACCCGTCCCTGCGCTTCGGGGATGTGGTGCACTTCTTGGAGCTGTGGGGCAAATCCAGCCTCAACACCATCATCTTCACCGGTGAGACACAGCATATCACTAAACACATCACTCTTATTCAGCGAGGATGCATTCAGCTGATCAAAACTGACTGTAAAGACATTTATAATGTTTCAAACTATTTCTATTTCATGCTGTTCTTTTGAACTGTTTATTTAAAGAATCCTGAAAAATAGAAATGTATGACTGTTTCCATAAAAATATGAAGCATCACAACTGTTTTCAACATTGATAATCAGCATATCAGAATGATTTCTGAAGGATCATGTGACACTGAAGACTGGAGCAATGATGCTGAAAATTCAGCTTTGATCACAGAAATAAATCACATTTTACAATACATTCAAATAGAAAACAGTTATTTTAAATTGTAATAATATATCACTATTTTTCAGTTTTTACTGTATTTTAATCAAATAAATGCAACCTCGGTGAGCAGATTAATGAGCACTATTCACCCCAAAAGCAAAAGAAAAAACAATACAGTATATTTTGCATATGACTATTTTTAGAATCATGAAAATTTTTTCCACCGATTGACATGGTATTTTTTTCTTTTCTACAAACAAATATTTTCATAATGATTTTATAATGATGTGGAAACCCATTAGAAAGTCTAGAGCAGTTGCCATGGAAACTGGGATGGAAAATGGACTTGAAGGGTTTCCAGGTTTCCCTGAATGTGGTGTAGTTCTGAAACCCTTTGACCTCTGACTCTCAGAGCCGGACTTCTCTTACCTGGATGCTCTGGCTCCGTACCAGCCGCTGGCCATGAAGTGCGTTTACTGTCCCATAGACACGCGGCTCAACTTCCACCAGGTGTCCAAACTCCTGAAGGACATCCAGGTACAGTCTGTTCCTCCTGAAGGCCGGAAGGTCAGATGTCCTCAGTGTGTCCATTACGACATGAAATGATTGAATTGGCCTCGACTGACTATGTCTCTTGTGCTGTCCCATCAGCCTCTTCATGTGGTGTGTCCGGAGCCGTACACGCAGCCTCCTCCGGCTCAGCCTCACCGCTCGGACCTGATGCTGGAGCTGCAGCCTCCACCCATGTCCTACCGCCGCTGCTCCGTCCTGGGCCTTCCCTTCAGACGCCGCTACGAGCGCATCCACCTGCTGCCTGAGGTCCCTACACAACTCTCAACAGCGCTCTAAGATTCAATTTAATCACACACTGACAGATTAACTGCTTTTTAACCATGCTTTAATATCTAATATTCATATATTCAAATTAACTTTTAGTTTTAGGTTTTTAGTTCAGTTTTAGTTCATTTTTTAAAATATTTTTTTATGTTTATAAATAGTTTATTTCTGTTTTAGTTTTATTTTAGTTAGTATTTTAACTTATTTCAATATATATATATATATATATATAAATATATATATTATTTGTAAATAGTTTATTTAATTTTAGTTTTAGTCCGTTAGTAATTTTAGTATTTTAACCTAAACTTAGTTTAGTTAGTTGCCAATTTTTCATCTAATATTAATATATATATATTTTTTATATTTATCATGATTTCAAAAACAGTGCTATTTTCATATTATTTATTTTTACGGCTATAATGTTTAATATTATTTGAATTGGCTTTTATTTGTGCATTTTCAGTTTATTTTAGTTTTTAGAAGTGCTTTTGTCATTTTATTAGTTTTTATATACGCATTTCTAGATACATTTATTTTCATTTCAGCTTTGTTTCAGTTCAGTAATTTTAGTATTTTAAACAACTTATTTCACTTAGATGCCAAAACAAATTTCTTATTTTTGTTTAGCTGAAGGTGTTCATCTAATATTTCTGTTTTATTTCATTTTTTTTTTTTTTTAATTAACAAAAATAGATTGAAATACTTTTAGTTTTTGTTAATTATAACACTGGTCAAAAAGCTTTAAAAATATTTATTTGTTAGTTTTGTATATTGATTATCTGTATGCTTTAAAATAATATCAGAAATAAAAAAGAACTATATCAGTTAATAATATGTATGATGTGTTCAGTATCTGAGTTTTGTTTTCTCCTGCTAACCGTCCAGCTCGCCAGGTCTCTGGTGCCGTCAGAGATTAAAGCAGGCGTCTCTGTCGCTACAGTGTCTGCGGTTCTGCAGTCCAAGGACAACAAGCACGTTCTGCAGGTCAGTGAGTGTGTGAACACAGCATGTGTTCAGTGCGACAGCCTGATAAACTTGATCTAAATCTTTAGCTTGCCTACATTTTTCTCTACATTGTCTGAAGCTTTTTTTTTAGCTCACATTATAACCAACAGCATGGTTTGTAAACTAGTTTATTCATCCAGCGTGAACACACAGGACAGTCTGACACGTGTGTGTGTGTGTGTGTGTGTGTGTGTGTGTGTGTGTATATATATATATATATATATATATATAGGCTTTCTGACCCCAAGACTCAACTAATATCTGCAGCTCTCCAGCTGTGATCCTTGGAGAGTCTTTGGCCACTCAAACTCCTCAACCTCATTACCATGCCTTGTTACGATATAGACACACGTCCTCTTCCAGGCAGATTTGTAATATCTTTAGTTGATTGGAACTTTTTTATTATTGCTCTGACGGTGGAAATGCAGATTGTCAATGCTTTAGCTCTTTTCTTAAAACCACTTTCTTTTTTGCGAAGCTCAACAATCTTATATATTATATAACTATATTCTTTGGTTTTTACTCCTTGTGATGGATGATTAAGGGAATTTGGCCTTTGTGATCTCTCATATTTATATTCCTGTGAAACAGGAAGTCATGGCTGGACAATTTCATGCTCCTAGTCACCCTGGTGTGCTAAAAACTAAATATGTATGGGAATATACTTTAGAGATATTTTACTCATAAGAATTTCTAGGGGTGCCAATAATTGTGGTCAACATGTATTGGAGAAAAACTATTATTTTATAATGAGATCCAACCCCCCACCCCCCCACTCTCAATTGTTTTACTTTAATGAAAGGTTAGAATTTTGTGAATTTTTTGAATGAAAGATCAAAAAGATAACGATGCAGATTTATTTTCACAGCCGCCTTTGCTCATATTTACCAAGGGTGCCAATATTAGTGGAATTTCATAAGAGAATAAGAGATATTTTTTTCCCTCATATAATGAGATGTAATTTAAATGTGTACTCAAGCACAGTTATCTGTCTCGAAATGGCCAAATATTTGCTGATGAATCAGCCTGGGTGATATGTTGGTCATTAATCACAGTAGTATTTGGTCACAATGGTGAGACTGGACTGTTTGAAATATCATGCTCAGCACTTTATTCTTACACTCAGAGCGTGCTTTCATTCATGCATCATAATTAGCTATCTTTGCAATTTTAGATTAGTTTAACTGTTAATTATATATCGAAATTAAGCATGGGTTTTCATTCTGTTATTGATGTTCTCTTTACAGACATCGCTCCGTACTTTAAAACCGAGGCAGGGGGTGCACAGACACACCTGGAGGGGAACAGACTCGTGCTCACCTGTCTGGCTGAGGGCAGCTGGCCGCTGGAGTTCAAATGGATGAGAAACAGCACAGACATCACTAAATACACACCAGAGTACAGGTAATAATTAACGCATACGCTTTGCTGTCTGCACGCTTAGACATAAATATTTCATTGATTTGATTGAGTTGTTTCCATGTCTTATCAAAAACAATGCAACAGGGACAGTCCTTCTGAGGCAAGATCATGAATAACACTAATATGGGCTTTAGTATGCGATCTTTGGCAAGATGTTCCAGATCATAAAGGCTGCATAAAACAGCAAAACATAACATCCCCAATCCACAAATCCCAAATTTTGATTCCATGGGATTTTTAAAGTAGTTTGTTGCACTATTTTGGTTGAAGTAACCATTATCTTATTTTGCACCCATGTAACGAAGTCATTGGATTCTGTGTTGAAGATTGTACTGCACAAAATAGTGTTACAGTATAAAAAACTAATATAGACAGTGCTGTGTCCTTTGGGATCTCATTTGTCCTGTTTGATCTTTGGCAAGATGTTCCAGATCATAAAGGCTGCATAAAACAGCAAAACATAACATCCCCAATCCACAAATCCCAAATTTTGATTCCATGGGTTTTTTTAAAGTAGTTTGTTGCACTATTTTGGTTGAAGTAACCATTATCTTATTTTGCACCCATGTAACGAAGTCATTGGATTCTGTGTTGAAGATTGTACTGCACAAAATAGTGCTACAGTATAAAAAACTAATATAGACAGTGCTGTGTCCTTTGGGATCTCATTTGTCCTGTTCCCTTCTTTGGCCTTTTTCTCACATCTGGTGATCCATCTTTGACCCCTCGTATTTTAGAGACATTATTATTACAGTGACCTCTGCGTTGTGTATAATAAGATAAGAAATGGTGTATAATAAGAACAGTGTTTCAAGATGAGGTCTATTTTCATTCCTTTTTTTAAAAGCTAAAAAATTTGACTTTAAAGGGATAGTTCACCCAAAAAAGAAAATTCAGTCATCATTTATTCATCCCTATGAACCTGTATGAATTTCTTTTTAATGCTGAACACAAAAGAAGATATTTTGGAGAATGTGTAAAACCAAACAGTTGATGGTAGCCATTGACTTCCGTAGTATTTTTTGCCATACTATGGAAGTCAGTGACCGGCTACCATCAATTGTTTGGCTGAAATGTTGCCATGAAAACAGTAATAATTGCCTCATGTTTTTCTAAACAGGGTTATCATAATTATCTACTAAAACTAATACTATTAAAACCATTTTTGTTAACTGAAATGAAAACAAAGCTGAAATAAAATACAATAAAATATATGTATTAAATGGAAAAAAAATTAATGTACCAAAAAAAAAAAAAACCTGAAATAAAAAAATAATTGAAACTAAATATTAATATTTAAGAGAAACAAAAACTAATGCACATGAAAAAAACATATAACAAACTGGTTGCACTTTATTTTACAGTATGTGCACTTACTTGTACTTACAGTGTACTTACCTATGAAAGTACTTATTAATATCAGGTAACTACATGGGTTAGGGAATGAACAAATCCAGAAATCGAAACAAAGTTCCATTTCGGTTGTGCGCTGTCCTTCGACTCCTTCTGGCCACTTCCCAGTCCTGCTCGGGTTAGGTTTAGGGGTAGGTTCAGGGTTTGTACCTAGATATTACCCAGTTATTGTAATTACTATAGCAAGTACATAGTATGCACATGTGGAACAGGACTGTAAAACAAAGTGCCACCAACAAACTAATTAAAAATTCAACTAAAACTAATAAAAACACAACAACTGAAAAATACTATTAAAAATACTAATTCTTGATCTTTCTTCTGTTTCTATCTCATCTTTACAGTAGCATTGAAATTTAATTTTTTTCAGTGTTCCTCTGAATCTTTAACTTACGTTTGAGATATCTGTAAAACTGACAGAGTGTTGAGTTTTTTATCAGTGCAGCTGATTCCACATTCAGCTCATGTGAACCATCAGTTCTGCATTAAACACCGTCATCTGTTAAAACTGAATCAACACAGATTTGAGCAGCTCTGACCCTGTGGGCTTGTAATCTTTCTTGTTAAACAGCACACACTCGCATCCATCTGCTCATAATCCAAACACTTGTTAGCGTCCACTTTCAAACTTCTTGTCTGTTTAATTGAACTGTTTATTGTACAGGTTGAGGAAATCATATTGTACAGATAACACATATTTGACTGTGATATACACGTGCCAAGTCTTGAGTAGTGTTCAAAATAGCAAAGTACT
Organism: Sinocyclocheilus grahami; assembly: GCF_001515645.1. Lineage (NCBI taxonomy): Eukaryota > Metazoa > Chordata > Actinopteri > Cypriniformes > Cyprinidae > Sinocyclocheilus > Sinocyclocheilus grahami. The sequence continues at coordinate 355,677 of NW_015505265.1, read as the reverse complement.
CTACTACTCATACTATTTCTGCAGTTTATACTATAGTGTGGTGAACGGTATGCAAAAGAAGAGAATACTGTGTGGTTGGTATACTTTTTCCCACAATGCAATGCACTTGATTTGACCTTTTAATTACAGTGTGATGAATGAACTGCACGTAATATCACCCCAATTTTTTTTTGGTACATTATTGGATCAAACTGCTAGCAGTCAATGCATCAGTGGATTAAAGAAACTTAATAACAGGAAGTGACTCACTGAATTAAACATACAGTGAGGTTATGATGAGACAACAATGTAGTACACTACTGTTTGAAACATTTATCATTGCATAATGCGCTGTTTCTCACTCAAAAAAACGTAGTATGCAATATAGTGTGTACTGCACAGCAAGAACATCAAGTAAGCACTATGTAAATCCCAGATCTCTTTCTCTCTTCCAGGCACACAATTACGTCGTTAAAGCGTGAGGATGCAGGTGTATATCAGTGCGCGGTGAGGAACAGGATGGGAGCGCTGATCCAGACAAGAGCTGATGTTCGCGTGGCTTGTAAGTACATGTGTATGCTGTTCGAAAGGGAGTCCGGGAGGCTGAAGCACAAATGGATTTCACACATCACCACACTCACCTAGAACACACACATATGCATGTAGCACAGGAGACCCTGTGGATTAACTAAAAGTGACATTCAGAAAACACTCCAGTAAATTCTAAATAAGGTGTCACTCCAGTACACTTTATTTGCTGTTTGAAATAAGCCAGGTGTATGGGACACATATACACATATACAAGTATATTACATTAATTGCCGTGCATTATTCTCCACATATAGCGCGATCTGAACCCTAAACACATTTTGTCAAAAAAGCCGGTTTTGTCCACTTTCAAGGCATCGCGAGTTCATGTTTTACTGCAGAAGCCGACAAGCTCCCTTGTTGTTTTTGAGCAGAGGCCAATAAGTCCATTTTAGCGAATCAGCGCTCTGTATTCAGGTCAGGTGACAAGACTACTTTCACTTAGAAAAGACGCAGTGTTGCCAGACGTACGATAATTATCGTATTTGTACGATAATTTTGACCTCTGTACGATCAATAATGAAAAAAATCCCATAATGTACGATAATTTCATAATTTTATGACAATTCAAATGATGGTAGTTGTAGTCATAGGGCTTCTATATTCATACACGAAATCGGCTCATTACAGACTCTCTAAATGTGCTCGTGCACACCTCAGAGTGTGTTAAGAATGCAGGAGGGTGCCCTGCTTTAAAGCCAACGAGCACTATGTTGCGGTCCATGATGGCAAGAACCCCCTCAACATATGGCAACACGCAGGCTTCCGATGACAGCGACTCAGATGTGTAGAGTTAACAGCTAAAATCTGTCTACACTGGACGCGACAAAGCGAGTGTTAAAAACCATTTTAATACGTCATAAATAGAACGAGACATCAGTTTACTGTCGGGGATGTGTCGTGTCGCATCCAGTGCAAACAGTCTCTGATTATAATGATTTCTATAGTATTTTGTCGCACTGCTCGCATCCAATGTAAACACGGTACGCCTAGTTATCTATTGTGGTAATTTACAGGTTGTGTCAAAAATTTGTTGGTTTAGATAAATAGCTGTATTCTGTACGTTTGACTCATGTACGATCATTTTCTTCCAAATACGATAATTTTGAGCTTCTGGTACGATACTTGGACATTTCCAATCTGGCAAAACTGAAAAGACGTGCTAGCTGAGAGGAGTTTCGTCAAAGCTGACTAAAATTGATCGAGGATGGATCATTAAGACAACACGATACTTGGACATTTCCAATCTGGCAAAACTGAAAAGACGTGCTAGCTGAAGGAGTTTCGTCAAAGCTGACTAAAATTGATCGAGGATGGATCATTAAGACAAACTTGATGAACCTGTGATATCTTCTTTAGGGTGAAAAAGGAAAATAAAAGCTGAAACGTTTTCACGGAACCTTGCAAAAGCACAGGTCTGTGAGAGCCAGAAATCTTGCTTGTTTGTAGGTGACCAAATACTTATTTTCCCGAGGAATTTACCAATTAATTCTTTAACAATCCTACAATGTGATTTTCTGGATTTTTTTTCTTCTCATTTTGTCTCTCATAGTTGAGGTATACCTATGATGAAAATTACAGGCCTCTCTCATCTTTTTAAGTGGGAGAACTTGCACAATTGGTGGCTGACTAAATACTTTTTTGCCCCACTGTATATATACACATTGTTGTCATATAAAAATAATTATAGTCATAGTAATAATGAGATTCTAACTAACGTTGATCGAAAAATGCACTTTCAAGTCCAGTTACAATGTGAATGCAATGAGAACGGGGTTCTTTTTCATTCAGTTTATTTGAGATCTACTTTAAAGAGGTTTAAAATTGATTTTGAGAGCTTCTGTCTCAGAGTGATTTCATAGCATTTGATTCTTTTACATTTTGATGTCACCAACAGAGCAACAGAATTCTGAGATGTTAAATGTGCATGTTTTTTTTCTTTTGACTAAATTGCACCTCCCAACTACCTCTCTGTCTCTTTCTCTCGTTGTGTCTTTCTTTCTCTCTCTTAGACATGGATAACTTTGCTGAACTGGAACAGAGAAAAACGGTCTCTCAGGCAAGGGCCGCTGTCTTGAATCCTCCCGCTGTGACCAGTTACCCTCGCCCTCAGGTCACATGGTTCAGAGACGGCTTCAAGATCATTCCAAACCATCGAGTGTAAGTTGCCATTTTGACATTTATGAGACATGTTCTGTAAAAAGATCAATGGATATTGACAAACACCAGTTCTAATTTATTCTTTAAATTGTTTTGTCTAAACAATTACACTAATTCCATAATTTACTGACTTCTATCATTTGTTTTTCCAAACCTGTATGACTTTCTTTAATAAAATATTTGTCTTTTTGATGAATTTCTGACCACTCTTTTCAATAGATTTAGAGTAAATGAGAACTGGAGCTGCCAAGCTCCAAAATAATAAAAGAGCTCCATAAAGTATCATAAAATATGACTCATTTGAGGAACAGACCAAAATTTAAGTTGGCATTCTCTGAAAGTAATTTTTTTTAAATATCTATTTTTGTTTTCCACAGAAGAAAGTAAGTCATACAGGTTGTGAACATCATGACAGTGTCTAAATGATGACAGAATTAGAATTTTTAAATGAACTAATTATGTGAAAGATCAATATATATATATATATATAGACAACAAGCAGTCAAAATGCATTATGTAAATGTATTCCTATCGCAATAATCTGTCAAAAGTCAGGCAACCCTCGTCTGTACAGTTGAGAACACACACACACACATGCTTGCATTGAGAATAGTGTTACATCAATCACTGTCTACATTGTCTTTAGACCGATTGCATCAGTTGGCCCCCACGGCAATGATGTGCTTTATGACATTCATTGATTCTCTAAATGAAACCAGTGTTCTGACAAATAATGCTACCTATCAGATTATGCTACCAACACTGTATTTATCCTACTGTAAGGGTAGGTGTACATGTTAATAAAGCCTCACACCTTATTAATATCAGGCTGGAAGCAAAATCTGATAGGTAGCACTTTTATAGGTAGCACACAGGGTAGCACAAATCATCAGAACACCGGCACGTCCTGCAGTTGTTGACGCCATGCTCCACATTCTTGGATTGTTAGTGGCGGGGTCAACACGTCTGCTCATCAAGCTTTACTGTCAGCGTCACGGCAGCATCTGAGGATAGCTCATCTCGCTGGCTGTCAGTCAAACGGTTGTCATGGCACAAAAAAAAATGTTTGTTGATGAGCTTTTCTCCCACGACTAAAATGAGATGATGACGAGGCGACAATAAGGTCAATAAACGATAACTGTTACTATACCAACATGCAATATCGTTGACGATAAAAGAGGAGACTAAAATGCATTTAAAAAAATAAAAACTATAACAAAATATTTTTTTAATTTTCATTATTGTCGAAAAAGGAGACAACATATTATTGCATACTGCTGTATATGCCTCTCCTACGCAAGCTTTCATGTGTGCGGTTGCCAGATATCAAGAGTTCAAATCCCCAAATCAGAGCTTCACTGTTAAAGGTGGGGTAAGTGATTTCTGGTAGCCAATGTTGACATTTGAAATCACCAAAACAAACACGCCCCTACCCCAAAAGGCTCTTGCGCCTATTTTGATAGCTCCGCCCCACAAATACGTATGCAACCCAGGCAACGATTAGTTCTATGAATCAAAGCAAAACCAATGTTACACCGTGTCTACACCGGACGCGAGTGGCGCGGCGCGACAAAATACTATGGAACTCATTATAATCAGTGATGCTGTCTACACCATAGATATACATATCTATGGTCTACACTGGATGCGGCACGACACGACAAATCCCCGACAGAAAACTGCTGCTGCGTTCTATTCATGACATATTGACACAAATTTCAAATGATTTTCAACGGTCGCTTTGTTGCGTCCAGTCTGTAGACAGACTTTAGCTGTTGCGGCGCAGGCATGGTGTTACTCACCTATGGAGAAGAAACAAAGCGACCTCGGCGTCCGATCGCAGGCCTTCTGGTCCTTGAGTTCTCTCCACTAGACAGACTTTAGCTGTTGCGGCGCAGGCATGGTGTTACTCACCTATGGAGAAGAAACCTCGACCTCGGCGTCCGATCGCAGGCCTTCCGCTCCTTGAGTTCTCTCCAGTGCTGGAAAGCTGATCCGATATTTACACGGGTCCTACTTCTTGCCTTATTGCCTTAAGCCTTCTTTTGTTCTGCAGACGTTTTCCTCTTTTGTTTTTTATCCGCCATCTCTATTGTTCTGTTGCTCGGCTAATGTCCGTCCTGTGCACTGAATGCTCTCTCCTCCACATCATGAGTAGACACGCCCCTTACTGCTGATTGGCTACAAGTTTGTTTTGCTAGTCGGCCCGAATCAGTTTTCTAAAGCGTTTTTGAAAAATCGCTTACCCCACCTTTAAAGGGATACATTTTCTTCCTGGTGTTTTGCTTAAATTTTGCAATCTGGCAACCATGCGCACATGCTCGCGCTTCATTACGGAAGCACCAACGATGATCTGAAAACACCGACAAACAAGTACAGTAAACTGGAGTTTAGCGAACTTCATGTGAGATGTTCAGCTTAAATGAAAGTGTCATTCTGCCTGTCTGTGTTCTGTCATGAGATCTTGACTATATTGTTTGCGATTGTGGTTGCTGAATACATGCTCTTACTCAACTGCTGTTGTTTTACTAGAGAATAAACCATGTGTATGAGCCCACATGATTTGTGCTTATTGGTGAAAGTGCAATACCTTAAAGGGGTCATAGGATGCCCATTTTCCACAAGTTGATATGATTCTTTAGGGTCTTAATGAAAAGTCTGTAGCATAGTTTGGTTAAAATTTCTCAATGGTAGTGTAAAAAACACCTTTTTTACCCTGTCAAAAACAGCTCTTTTCAGATCAAGCCGATTTTGTAGCATTTTCCTTTAAATGTTAATGAGCTCTGCTGACCCCGCCCCTCTCTTCCAAGCTGCTCTCAGAGAGACTGTTTACTTTAGCCGCATTCATCGTGAAACTTGCTAATTAGCACATTATTAGGAAAGGTGATTTGCAAAGATTTATTACAAAACATTATACTCGCTACTTCTGTAGATGAGGCTGGATCATGAATGATTCGCACGAACATAGACGCATTTATGTAAATCGGGGGCGCATTCCCTTCAGAAACAATGTAATCCGCTGCGAGTTCAGCGGCTCAGATGTCGGGAGTAAATGACAACTGCTATGTTCATTATTACATCCAACAACAGAACACCTCAATCGCTTAGTAGTCATTCTTGTCTACATCTGCTCCGGCAGTGAAACAATGGCGGACTGATGACAGCTCACTCAGGGTGGGTCTAATGTAAGACACCAGTCCAGTCTGTGCTGAAACGCTACTGTCAATCAAACTATCGTGGGAGGGGCCTGTCTGTGTGACGTCACACAGACAGGCATCTGAGATCGGCTCGATTTGAGAAAGGGGAAAACATTTAAAAATATTTTTGAAAAAACACTGGTTGGATTTTTATCATTATAGGGTGGTTGTGTACACACACTGCCAACACACATTTCAGTTCAAACAACTTGTAAAAGTGCATGTAGCATCCTATGACCCCTTTAAATGTAAAAATAAATTATGTAGATTTTAATTTAATTTTATAAATATTGATTTAATATTACTTTATATTGTTATAGCTTTGTGTGTGGAATATAACAAAATTATTATTATTATTTTTTAAAGATTTTAGGTTTAAGCTCTTACAAAGTCCTTAATTCATTTTGAACCGCATTGCAAACTATTTCTTAGTTTTCTATTGTGTCCTTGCTGGATTTGCATTACTAACAAATCTGGGATTAGCTTCTTGACCTAATGTCAATGAACAGTTAGTAGAGACCTCCTAAAAAACAGAGACTACAGAGACTTCCAAAACCAAACTGAATTTGCAACTTAAAATAAAAAATAAAAAAAACAGCTGTTTATATGCAGGTATAATTTGTGTCTAGTTTGGTAGTTTGGCTTGTGTTTGGAATATAAATTGAGGCATGTGATTTCTAAAAGAGTGCTGAAATATGTCTTCTTGTTGCTCTTATCTGCATTAAATTTAATTTCCATGTTCACTCTTTCCTCTTAATTACTCTTTGAACTTTAGATCTCAAGACACGCACTCCTCTTCCCTTCATCTAGCTCTCTCCATTCCTCCCTCATTTGAACGTTTTTTTGCTGCTGTTTTCTCTTCTTACTCTGCCTGATTGTGATAATTTAATTGACTTTTTGGTTTCCTAACATAGTGGAACATCATAGATTGGACCACATTGTCATCAGGCTTTCCAACCAAACATGAACACACATACTTGACATTTGTCACAAACCTTCTCAGACTTTCGTAGTTATAACAAAATTGATTGAAACATACTGACTGATTTTGGCTTGCAGAAACCACATCTCACTGAATGCCCGTGGTTTGAAGGTTGGGGCGTGTTTTTTTAAAAAGAGATCGTGATTCTGAAAACAAAACATTAGATAATCAAACAAAATAATATGTAGACTAATTTACTTCAGGTTCTGAAAAAAAATTATATTCTTCAATGTTATAAATGAGTCTATTTATAAACAATATTAAAAATATATTTTAAATGAATTTTTGTAAAACAATCTTTTGAAATTAATGAATGAAGACTTGTTTTTCAGAATCAGAATCTCAACGAATTTTTGAACGAATCTCATCAAATACATTTTAACAGTCTCTGGTCCCCACCTACTGGCTTTATTTAACGTAACGTAACATTAGTTTCAAATGTCATTTACTCATTTTGATCGCAGCTGCCAGAACATTGCTGTTTATATCCGGATTATAGACTATTATCCCAATACTTTCATTATTATTTATGTTACGGGAAATAATGGGAGATTCAGTCGTGAATGTAGTGATAACCGTTTATTGGGGAAAAAAAGTGAAATAAACACAGCAAGGTGTCGTGGGTGCAGATGGTAGGAGTGTTCCTCGGTAGCGCAGGGACTGCAATGGTTAGACCAACCTCCGAAATAAGTCCAAGAGATGATCCAGAACTGAGACGGCAAAGTAATTCCAGGCAGGAACGGGAACCCGAACACAGAGACACCAAAACACTGCAAGAGTAAACCCAACATGAGAACCAAAACTATCTGACAAAGACAGAGCAGACACAGCGACACTAAATAGGGGAGCTGAAGAGCCACAGCTGGTGCCAATCAGCTTGTCAGCGGTAGACGCGTACACCAGACAGACAGAATAGCCAGTGAACCTGACAATTTGACAATTCGATGTTTGTAATTTTAAAAGGTTTACTAGACATAGTGGAATCATTGTCATTCAGGAATAAGATTGTGTGTGTTTTAATCGAGATTTCAATCTTTTAATGATTAATTGTGCATACATATTGCCCTATAGCCTATGTGTTTTTGTATATCATATTTGTACCAGACCTCAAAAGTAACCCAGGCCCAGGCCTGGGCAGCCCTCCCGCTTCCGTGATCCATGCTTACAAGGATACAAGCCAAAATGAGCATTTTGACTTAATTTGGTGTGTATTTGTTCATTCAAGTGTGGTAAGACGCAAAAGAGAACTCAGTTCGGTAATGGCACGCTCTCTGAGACACGGCTTTCTGTACGCACTTTGGATGTGTGCACGCAGAAAACAGAGCACGAGTAACAATTGAGTTTCCTTTTGTGTCTCCTTGTGCTTTAATGTTTTAAAATCATTTAAATGCTTAATCTGGCCAGACCTAGAAAAAGTGTGCATATGATAAACTTTCATAAGGAGTCAAAAATAAAGCATTAAGTTGAAGGGGGGCATTTTAACATTTTCATTGTCCCACCAGAAATTGCGCCACTGAAAATAAACCCAAACTTTTGAATGATCATGTAATTCTAAAGAACTAAAAAGTTCTGGTAACACTTTACTTGAAGGGGTGTGCATAAGACTGACATGACACCTTCATAATCATGACATGACACATGTCATGAATATGAAGGAGGTTTTATGCATGTTTATGACAACTGTCATTAAGTGTCATTCGCTCAGTTATGTCATTTTTAATGCAAATATGACAATATTTGACCTAACCCTACCCCTACCCTTACCCCTAACCATAGCCCATAACAAAGACATCTCAAACAATGTCATCTTTGCATTAAAAATTACATAACTGAGCGAATGACACTTAATGACAGTTGTCATAAACATGCATAAAAAACCTTCATATTCATGACATGACAGTTTCTCCTGTGGTATGAGGCTGGGCTCTAATCGTAGTCTTTATTTTTAAAGTGTGATATGCAACAGATCTGCCTGTGGACAGCATGTTGAGCAGCTGGTGTCCTGGTGGTGACACAATAACCGGAAGCTGACTGCTCCGAAGCCTGCAGTTATGGTTGTGGACTTAAAAGACACACAAACCCCCACAACCCTGAATATCAGTGGCTCAGCTGTCAACACCGTTGAGTCCTTTAAGTGTGCCCTTAAGAGGGAAGCAAACAGTGATACTGTTATAAGGAAGGATCCAAAGAAGATGTATTTCAAGTGACAAATGAAGAAATTAATTCTGCTACAAGTTTCTACTCAATAGTCTTTAGGTGCACTTCCTTCATAACAGTTTGGTGCAGGTCAGTCATTGCAAAGGAAAACACTGCACTGACAGTTCAGCACTTCAGTTCAAAGTAGCTGCTGTAAATATGCTTGTCCTGCTTCCCTTGTAATTGATTGTTATTTTAAAACTGACATTGATGTGTGATTTGCATCGTAAGTTTTTTTTTTTTTTTTTTTGGGTCTCATATTTTGTTAATATTAGTTAATGCAACAGGTTACAGAAATCAGCACAATCACGATATCTTTAACAATTTACACTACCATTCAAAAGTTTTGGGTTGATAGATTTAAAAAAAATTATTTGTAGAAAGTCTCTTATGCTCAACAAGGCTGCATTTATTTAATAAAAAATACAGTAAAAATTGTAATAATATGAAGAATTATTGCAATTTAATTGTCTAAGTAGTGTGCAATTTAAATTTTTTCTATTTTAATATATTTTAAAATGTAATTTATTCCTTTGATGCTGAAGCTGAATTTTAATCAGCAATTACTCCAGTCTTCACATGATGATTTGATGTCAGCTGTGCCACTTAATATTTTTGTGTAAACGGTGATTTTTTATTTTCAGAATTTTTTGATGAATAGAAAGTTCTGTTTATTTTAAATACAAATCCTTTGTAACATTAAACATGTCTTTACCTTCACCTTTAGTCAATGTGTCCTTGCTGAATAAGTATTAATTTCTTTTAAAAAGTTACTTACCCAAACTTTGGAATTGTTGTGTATATACTCTATTTATATTTATAACAATATTTTATTAGAATTTATTAGAATGTATTAATTATTAGGTTAATTTGTGTTTATACAGATACATTTTTACCTTTTTAAGTGAATTAATATAAATTAATAATGGACACAAATGTATTTACATTAAACAATACTTCATTAACTAATGTTAATTAACTGAACCTTATTGTAAATGTTGCCAAGTGTTACCATTTTTATTTATTTTTTTTAAATCTGGACCTTAAAAGTAATGTTCATGGTGTAAAGCACCAACAAGACATAATGCACAGGCTAAAAATGTCCATCTGCCTCTTACATATATAGACCAACAATTAAAAAAACGGCACAGATGGAACATACACCCCCTTAAGAAGACAATAAGAGGAAAAAAATGCATTAAATGCAGCCCACCTTCTCCAGGACACCTACCAGGTCCAACATTACGCCTTCACACATAAGTCATCACCTATTTGAAATACTTTCATAACCATAAACACAAAAATAACCATGCACAAGAATAGTAACCCTCATTAACAACCAAACAACATCCCTGCTAAACGCTTGCTGCTGTTGTTATTGTAGGCTAGTGTTTACTGCTGGAATTCAGCACCTCCCGCATTTATCCAGGGCACACTAAGGTCCTCCATCCCATAAACTTCTCATTTTATGCAATGACCCTGCAGGAACCTTTAGTATATGCACTGTGCAAGCAATATAGTTGCATATTTGACCAATTTACAGCATATTTTATGTTGCTTTTGATGCAAAATTTTCTATGATGAACGTGACTGAACAATATTCAATATGCTTTCCTTCTCTCTACCTTTATATTTCACATCTTGCATTGTTTTTGTGTGTACTGGTATGTTTATTGTGATCTTGGGAGTAATTTTACAAGTCAGATTCCATTTAAGTACAGTTTCCTGGCTTGTAAACTCAATTTGTCATTTCTCTGTCTGTCTGTCTTTCCCATGATGCTCTCTATTCTTCTGTTTTCCCCTATTGTCACCACCTTGTAATAATTTCACCACTGCTATTAAGTATTTAGTTTTCAGCACTCACTGTGAATGATTTAACTCATTCACTACCAAAGCTACTGCTGGTCTATTTTTAAAGAATATAAAAGTGTGATTTCTGCTCCACTAGCAGAACAAATCAGAATAGGAAAGTAATTATTCTTTCCGTCCACATTCTTACTGCCCACATCTGGCATTTCTAAGGGGCCGTTCACTCCAGTGTTTCTTTAATGTTGTTTAATGTTGGATTGTTCATCCAAAAATGCCAAGAAAATATTTCGTTTGTTTTGGTACGTACAATGAAATTCAATAAGGTCTATTGCCTTTATACAGGTTTGGAAGGACGTGAGTAAATGATAACCAAATTTTCATTTTGCAGTAAACTAAATGTGTAAAATTAGCTAAAATGAGTCTAGAACGTAACAAACTTCACCTTACACCCTTAAATCCAGCCTGAATGTGATAGTTAAAGGCCTGGAATATCTTAGATTTTAAAGTTGAAGCTGAAAGTGTGAAAACATCCCATGCTGAGATTTTTCCACTGTGGATTTATTTTGGACCGAGTGCGAGACTTCTCTTTTTTTTCATTTTCCCTTCCCTTCCCTCTTTTTTCCCCTGGATGGAGAGGCTGGAATTAAAGACTCTGAGTTCAAAGGGATTTTTTTCCCTTACAGGAGATAGATTAAAATGCTTATTCTTGAAGTTTTCATGTGGTTTCTCTGATTCTCTTATTCTGTCTGTCCTCTCTCTGTCTCTCGCTCACTCTCTGACTTTATTTCACCTTGAACTCCATATGAACAACATCCAGTGCCCATTAAATATCTTGGAGGCTTATCCTTTTCTCTTGTCTTACTGCTTGTTTGCTTGTCTGATTCTCATTTCCTGCCCTAAAAGCTCTTCCATATTGATGTCAGAGTATAGGCTGTTTTGTTCCTTATGGTTCTTTTCTCTTTCACCTTGTAATAATTTACTTATTTGTAAGGGAATTAATCATTATTAATTCATTCAGGTTTATTTCTAGCTCAGGTTTTAAAAGAACTCGATCTGAGAATTCGAGGTCCACCTGATCAAAACTGACTTTGACTTTCAATAGTTTATACTTTTATCAGCTACTCGACCAGCGAGAAGCTGATGTCAGTGTATATTACCAATTGAATATGTAAATTTTGTATTCTCCCTGGCCACGGGTGAAATACAAAATTTGATGATTTGTCAGCTCTTGAAAGACAGGTAATTATTATGCGTAAGCTACGAGCTAAGGTAACGTGTCCAGTTATCAGAACGAACCCCCTCGCTGAAATGTCGACAAAAGAGCTCTATATATTTAAATGTGGACAGTCACCCATGACTGGACTTTATTGACATTACACAGTGGCTCATGCATTTAAACACTGAGCTCTGTTTGAAGATTACTGTAGGCTTTGGCCACCGTTTCGGAAGTCTGTCTTTACGTCAGGATTTGGTGTGGAGAAACTGTACACTTATATAAACTAACGTCTTAGTCACAATGAACGTTTTTTTCCCCACTTCATCATCATCTTTGTCATTATTTGAGTTGTTACAACATCATTTTATTCTTAGATTCTTTTAAATTATTGAGGTTGAGTTGAAGTAGTGCTGAAAGAGCCGGCTAACAGCAGCCTTGCAGTGTGTGATCCCAGTGGTATCATTCCACCTGGAGTTTTCACCACGTTTTATGGTTATATAATGGAAATTATAACTTCACCATAAAAGTACTATAAGCAGAGACTCTTGTACTATGTAGTTAAAAGGATAGTTCACTCAAAAATGAATATTCAGTCATCAATTACTCACCTTCATGTCATTCCAAACACGTATGACTTTCTTTCATGTAAAACAGAGACGTTTTGTAGACAGGAAAAGTGCTTGTTGCTCTTTTCTGTGCAATTTCAATGAAAGGGGACTGTAAAGCCCCTGAAAGCACCATAAACGTGCTATTAAATAATTAATTTCTCACAACTTGCACACTACTTAGACAGCTAAATGGACTACATACTACGCTGTGTGAGAAGTTTTGTGTGCACACATCTGAAGCGCAAGCACACAGACAGCCACGTCTACACCGCGCGAATACTAAATTGAGCTCTCTTCCACTTTTTTGTGCATGGATGAATAAATACAGACAAAATTACTTCAAAATGTGAATATCCTAGTAAACACAGTTGGTTAGGCATATGTCTTAACATAAACAGTTGAGAAAGAAAAGGCATGTGTATCAGTATATTAAATCCGTCCTTTCGTTCTTAAAGTGAAAGCAAACTAATAATAAATCTAATGCTGTCAAAGAAAAATACAAGTGTTCACTGCTCCTGACTAAATAACCTTTGTAACATCAAAAAAAATTAATCTACATTTAATTTATACATTGAAGACTATGCACTTATTTTACATTTGATTATTATATTTCTGTAGCGTACCTGAAAATGTATTTTAGACTGAGCTGAAAAACCTGAAAAGCACTGTTTATTGAACTTGTGTCTTTGTATTTATTTTCTGCTATTGCTTGTACTTTGGTTATCTGTATAGTAGCAGCCAGAATTGTTTTTCCAGTTGTTTATTTTCTTTATTATTATAAAAAAAAAAAAAGTGTAGGCCTATTTTTTTTTTGTTGTGAATGTCCAAATTGAGGTACAGGATGTGAACATTTCAGATAAATGTTCATGTTATGTATTTTGGTTGCATTTGTGAGTTAATAAAAATGTAGATGGTTGTTTAAAATAGCTATATAATATCGATATATCGTTCGATATACTCCTGTATCGAATCGAATCATAATCGTATCATAGATTTTTTTGAGGTATCTGCAAATATCGTATCGCTGGGTATGAGAATCGATATTGTATCGTATCCGAGGGGGAGTGGGTGCTCTGGAGGCCCCTCAAGACAGACACGGGACAGCAGGCCTCCAGAGCGGTACCAATTCCAGGTCCCATGGCAGATCAGGCAGTTCGGGGTGCCATGGCGGAGCAGGCAGACTAGGAGGCCATGGCGGAGCAGGCAGACTAGGAGACCATGGCAGAGCAGACAGTTCAGGAGGCCATGGTGGAGCAGGGAGCTCAGGGGGCCAGGCCTCGACACTACCCCCCCCCCAAAAAAAATCTTTAGGGAGAATATCGTCTTTAGAGGCCCTCTGTAGGCCTAACTCAGGAACTGTGGCCTTGACTTGGGGACTGGAGACCTCCTTGGGCTGGACATGGGAACTGGAGCCCTTTCTGTGCTAGACTCGGGGACTGGAGCCCTCTCTGGGCTAAACTCGGGGACTGGAACCCTCTCTGGGCTAAACTCGGGGACTGGAGCCCTCTCTGGGCTAAACTCGGGACTGGAACCCTCTCAGGGCCAAACTCGGGGACTGGAACCCTCTCAGGGCCAAACTCGGGGACTGGAGCCCTCCGTGGGCTAAACTCGGGGACTGGAGCCCTCCGTGGGCTAAACTCGGGGATTGGAGCCCTCTTTGGGCTGGATTCGGGGGCTGGAGCCCACACTGGAGCGAGCTCTGGGGCTGGAGCCGACACTGGAGCGAGCTTTGGGGCTGGAGCCGACACTGGAGCGAGCTTTGGGGCTGGAGCCCACACTGGAGCGAGCTCTGGGGCTGGAGCCCACACTGAAGCGAGCTGTGGGGCTGGAGCCCACATTGGAGCGAGCTCTGGGGCTAGGATGAGAGCGGAGAACAGTTTTTTTCTCCTCATCCTCCTCCTTTGGTTAAGGGAGAACGGCGCGGCCAGCGGGCTTGACGGCGGACTGGTTCTGGCTCGAGGCCGGACACTCTCCAGACACCGGAGGATCCCTTCCCTCCAGCTTAGTCCCGTGGTGTCTGGGAGGTCCACGGGGCAATGGTAGTTGGCACGTGCCAGAACAGAGAGTTGATGGTGGCGTCATCTAATTGCCGTCACCGCGGCGAGCCCGCAGAACTAGGAGCCTGCAGGGGGAAGGAAAACAAAAACACTTTCAAAAATGAAAGAAAAAACACGGGGAGAAGAAGCGCCGCTCACTTGTTGTTGGGTTCGGTATTCTGTCACACTTAGCCTTCTGTGCTGGAGACGAGGAGACGAAGGAGCATTATCATCAATGGTCTTTATTCTTAAACACAGGCAGGAACACACACGTAGGGAAAGGATTCAGGAACATTCAATACCGGACCAGGAACTAAACACAGGAAACGCTTTAAATACACAAGACATGACGAGGGGATGACAAGAAACACCTGGGAGCAATAACATAGTTGCACATGAGGGAAAACTGGGTCATGGAGAGCACGTGGGGGAGGAAATCACGGAACACAGGACTGACACACATATTTCTCATTTGAAAAGTTAAGTTCTCATTGTGACAACTTACCCCATATAAAATGACAGCATGTCCCGCTTCAGTTTATATTATATTATATTATATTATATTATATTATATTATATTATATTATATTATATTATATTATATTATATTATATTATATTATATTATATTATATTATATTATATTATATTATATTATATTATATTATATTATATTATATTATATTATATTATATTATATTATATTATATTATATTATATTATATTATATTATATTATATTATATTATATTATATTATATTATATTATATTATATTATATTATATTATATTATATTATATTATATTATATTATATTATATTATATTATATTATATTATATTATATTATATTATATTATATTATATTATATTATATTATATTATATTAT